>NC_058133.1:13386287-13436607 GCF_016433145.1 Gracilinanus agilis | reverse complement strand
CCCAACAAAAGTATGTATATACATAAATACATACATATGTATGTTAGTTACATACATGCATATATACTTTGGTTACCAAGGTCTTATTAGAGAAATTTGACCTAGAGAAAACTTTATTCTCATTCAACCACTTTCTTTCTTATCCTAGGTGTATTAATTTTGTTTGTGCAGAAGCTTTTCAATTCCATTGATGTAATCAAAGTTGTTTATCTGATTTTTGTCAGATCATCAGCCTCAGTTATTTGTCCCCCTCTGAATGGAGGAGCTAAAATTCGCTCCCCCCCCCCATCACCTCATCATTTGCCTTGAGCTGCTGTGCTTGCTTTCTACTCTACTCTCAAGATATCCCTGGGAATTAGGCTTACAGCAACAAAATACATCATATCTCACAGTACCTACTCAATGGACACAGGACTTTAATATGAAAGATCATATCATAAAACAGATGGAAGAGAGACTGATCATAGATGGATAGCAAATATGTCCTCATTTTAAAGTCATTTTTTTCTTACATTACATTCCCAGGCATCTCTCTCTCCCTTCCATCCCTGAACCTGAAAATGTAGTGTGTGTCTATATAAAACCATGTCTTGTGTGTTTATATTTGTGTCTTTCCCTGTAAGTGGATTTTCATAAGCTATTCTTCAGACAATATTTTTGTTGCTGTATCTTGGTTCTGTTCCTTTCCCCTTGTCATAATTTCATATGTGTCTTCCCAAGTTGTTGTTGTTTTAATTTAATCTGCTCAACATTTGTTACCTCACAGGGAGAGATATCCTTTTTTTAAATTCCTTACCTTCCATCTTAGAATCATTACTAAGCATTATTTCCAAGGCAGAATTCTGGTAAGGGCTAGGCAATGAGAGTTAAGTGACTTGCCCAGAGTCATAGCTAGGAATCGAGTTGTATTCTTAACCAAACAAGAGATAAAGGTTATTCCAGAAGATCAGTTTTGATTAAGCTCCTACTACATGCCAGAAACTGTGCAAAGTTCTAGACATATAAACAAGAAAAAGACAGTTCTTGCCCTCAAGAAAGTTATATTCTATGGAAGAAGACATGCAGACATATAGGTATGTATTTCCTATTCTCTGGTGTATATGGAAATCTTGGTTTGATAGTGGGTTTGTGCTCAGAATAAAAAGAAGGTAAAATGCAAAGAAAAAAGTAAATCTAGTGACCCATGAGCTAGGGCATGGGGTAGGAAGTTGGCTAAGAAATGGAGGTTTTGATGGTGAGCAAGACTTGGTGAGGGTCCCTGGTTAATCAGGAGGCCCAGGCTTTGTTTAGCAGGAATCTTTGTGAGTGGGAGCCCTCTGATACCTATTGCACATGGTTGGGGGAGGGGGAGTTTTGAGACTCTAGATATCTACTGGTTGTATTGAAGTGTGTAGATGAAAGCCAAGTGTCAGAGTTTTGGTGGAGTAGGTGGAGTCAAACCATAGAATTTCCCTAGAAAAGCTATTTCCCCTCCTCATCAGAGAAGAGAGGAAAAGGCAAAAAGGAAGAGCAAAGGGGATGGTTTGAACATTTCTTGATGAATTTATTATAAATTAAAGAGAAAAAAGTTTAGTTACATCATCAGATTCCATTTCATGGACCCCTGGGACCTGTTTTTTGACTTATAGGGAAAGGCCCATAATATTGGATATTTCAGGTTACAGATGTGAAAAGGAAATTCTTTGTTCTCTTTTTCTGTTCTGAGTTTATACTTGTGAAAGGGAATCCTTTATTCTCTTTCCCTAGTTGGAGCTAACACTTTGGTCATCAATAATTTAAGTACCTCACTAGATGGTACAGACAGGATTAACTCCCCTTTGTCTGCCCTTTGATTGAATCAACACAAGCTTGAACTAGTGCTGGAGCTGGAAAGCCACTTAGTGAATTCACACTCTACTTAGTGCTAGGTGAGAAGCCAGCAAGATACTTGGAGAGCTCCACCCTTTTTTCCAACTCAAACAGTCAGAAACTGATGAGTTCTTTTAAGAGTTCACACCCTCAGAAACTGTGAACCCTTTTGATGAGAATTCTCACCTCCAGAAGGAGCCAACTGGTTCTCACAAACACTCACCCCTGAGCAGTGCTAGACAATTTGGAAGCTTTGATTGGCCCCTGTGAAGAGGGGAGGAGACAAGAAGCCAGTATAAAAGGCCCTGAATTTCTGAGGCTAAAAGTTAGTAGACTCCAAGAAGGATGTCAGCTTCAACAAGGAGTTGGACTTCAAGAAGGAAGTCAGCTTAAGGAAGAATGTAGGCTCAAGGAAAATGGTCAGCCTCAGGAGACACCTTCAGCTGGAGTCATTGTCTTGACCTGCTTCTTGGAGAGAACTTGGGTGAGTGGATAGCTGGCTTTCCCTTCCTGTCTTCTGGAGAGAGTTTAATTCCTGTTGAAGGTCAACGAGTCCTGGCTCAATCTAGCACCAAAGCAATATTTACATAGTTTAATGTCTTCTCTACCCTTTTGTGTTTCTCTACTTTCACACTTTCAACCTCTTTTGTAAATAAAAGCTATTAAAGTAATTTAGACTTTAAGGAATAATCTTTTCTTAATAATCAAAAAAAATTTTGAATCAGCAATCACCACTGTTATTTTTAATCTTCATACATTTAGCCAAACCATTAAATTTAGCACATACACAGGAAAAATAAAAGCAAATGAACTACACATGCAAACAGAATAATAAAATAGGATATTTTTACAGAGGTAACAATACCTATGCAGTTTTGACTTTCTTTTAAATTTATCCAAAACTTGAAGAAGGGTATTGAAGCCCTTGTCACATATATTTGAACTGTCCATATCTTCTTTTAGTTCAGTTAATATTTCCTGGACAAATTTTAAAGCTGAGGAATTTGGAGCATAGATGTTAATTAAAGATGGTTTTTTTAATTTGATGTTCCTATTTGTTTATTTGGCTTTTTTCCCTGATGGGAGCCAGAATGCCCCTTTTTATTTTATTTTATTTTATTTTTATTTTATAAGAATTGTCCATGGTTACATGATTCATACTCTTTCTCTCCTCTCCCCATCTCCCATAACTGATGTGCATTTCACTGGTTTATACATGTGTCATTGATCAAGACCTATTTCCATATTATTGATAGTCGAACTGGGATGGTCATTTACAGTCTACATCCCAAATCATATCTGCATCAACCCATGTGTTCAAGCAGTTGTTTTTCTTCTGTGTTTTTATTGTCATAGTTCTTTCTCTGAATGTGAATAGTGCTCTTTTTCATAAGTTCCTTAGAGTTGTCCCAGATCATTGCATTGCTACTAGTACAGAAGTCCATTACATTTGATTTTACCACAGTGTATCAGTCTCTGTGTTCAATGTTCTCCTGGTTCTGCTCCTTTCACTCTGCATCAATTCCTGGAGGTCATTCCAGTTCACGTGGAATTCCTCCAATTTCTTATTCCTTTGAGCACAATAGTATTCCATCACCAGCATATACCACAATTTGTTCAGCCATTTCCCCATTGAAGGGCATACCCTCGTTTTCCAGCTTTTTTGCCACTACAAAGAGTGAAGTTAGAAATATTTTTGTACATGTCTAAAGATGTTGTTTTTTATCTATGATTCCTTTCTACATAATTTCTTTGTTTATCCGTTTTTATTTTTTTTAATGTTTTTTGCTTTATTAGCTGTCATGGTTTCAATTCCTGATTTTTAAATTCTTATTCTTTAATTCCAACAATAGCTAGAATGCACCTTCAAGAAAGTTTATGAATCTAATTCCTTCATTTTCTAGGTAAGAATTTTGAAGCAAGGTGAGGATATGTGACTTGTTTATGGCCACACAACTTATTTATGTCTGAGGCAGGATTTGAAATGAGTTCTTTCTGACTCTCAGTCCAGAACTCTTTCTAACATATCGGAATATCAAGGAATTGAGTAGAGTATGTCCAGATAATATTTGGAGATATGTGATGAGTCTAAGAGAGAATTGTTTGGGGCTTTAAAAAATTCAAATCCTTACCTTCTGTCTTAAAATCAATACCAATTATCAGTAAGGGCTAGGCAATTGAAGGGTTAAAGTAAAATTTTAGTAAATCTTCCCTGTTGTATATTATAGGCCTCACATTCACCAACAGGGACTGGGGCTTCTTTGAACTTTGCCCCGAGTTCTCAGCAGCTTCCTGTGTGAAGGAAACTTACTCTTCCTCTCTCTCCTGAAGTCACACACTTGACCTCATCTCCTGCCAATGATTTGGCCCAGAGGCCAGGACTGTGTGAAATAAATCACTGGGTGAATTGAGTCATGAGGATAGAATGACAGCTGGGAAAATGTAGCAGCAAAGTCAAGAGATCACTAGAGAGGAGGCAGAGTGATTTTCCCTGGACTGCTCCCCTTTGGTGGCACAGGCAAAATAGAAAGCCATAGCTGGCTCCCAAGATGTGACATATGAGAGTTAGTGGGAGGAGGAGAGAAGTTTTGATAAATCGGGGCAATCTCGGATTTCACTCTCTTCTCTTCCATGTTTCTTGCTGACTAGATTTGCCTGCGTAGTGTGCATGGGGGCCCTCATGGTGGCTGTAGAATATGTGGCGTCCATGTTTCTGAGAGGGGTTCAAGCTGCATCACAGAATTCCATAGTGCCCCCCTCGAACTCTAAGGGAGGGGTCAGTTAAAGGCAGTTGGAATCCTGGTATAAAAGCCAGGTCACCCCTCTTGCAAGGGGCCTGACTGTTGGCACTTGGCTCTGGGCACAGACACTCTGTGTAGCTCCTGAGCTGAGACAGTCTCTGACAGCCAGGGCTGCTTTACCATGATAGCTAACCACAAAGATAGACCTTCACGAAAAATCACAGTCTACCTTTAGTTTAGCAGTTTAGGTTTTAGAAGGAAGATTATTTAGGGGCTTAGATAGGAGTCCAACCATTCAAGATACACCTCTTCCCCATGTAGTTAGCCTGCAGTTAACAGTTTTAGCCAGATTACCTTCCCTCCTCTTTCCTTAAACTGATTCCCTTCTCCTGTTCCCTGAAATCATTAAATTAATTTAGCTTGTGAAAGATAGAGTTTGTATTCAGTTAACTGGGGGGTTATACTACCTTCCTTTCACCAAGCCAAGTATTTCATCTAAGCAGGAGCTGTAACTGCCTCTGCCCTGGAGCCTGTGGTCTGATCTGTAGAAGACTTTAATCTCATATATTTCCATCCTGTGAGAGAGTAATTCAAACAAAGAAAGTTATCATCACAAGGAGTTTAGTCTCTATCCACTTATCATCTTGGCCCAGAATTTACCAGGCTTGAATAACCTCCATAACTAGCTCTGAGTGTGTTCTGTTAACTGATTTCCAATTTCCAACTGCTTACAGGTTGGGGGGAGGTTAAGGAGTACTCCACGGGCTCTGGCCCCCCCCATCCAGGCAAGTTTACCTGCTTCTCCTCCGATCTGGAACAGGGGAGTATCCATTGCCATCTGACCCTAATCTTACAGTTTACCTTGATCTTACAAATAGCAAGCTAAGTGGAACAATTAGGAAAGTACCTTTGATATCTCTCTCCTATTTTTTCCATCTTTTTCCCCTACTACCTTTGGTTAATAAAATTATTAATTTACAGCCAGTCATATAATCTTCACTCTTGCATTCCCAAGATCTCTGATTGTCTGGAAGATAAACATACTTCTCTGAGATTACTCTTGACTCACAGAATGTGTTGTCTTCATGATTTTTGATTAAATTTTGAGACATGTTTTGCCTAGCTGCTTCTGGGGACTCAGGACCTTGACTGGGTTGCAGGGACCCTGGAAGCAGTGATGCTAACTACAGTGGGAAAAAAGCCATCTTTGTTTTGAGGCCAATAAAAAACCCCTTCTGAAAAATGGACTTCAAAATCTCACTCATGGAAATGACACTTTGCCTGGAGTTTTCCTGAATGGGGCCCTGAATGCTGAACAAAGGAACTTCCCAGCTAAGAATATTGAAGTGTTGAAGTACCCCCTATTTGGTGATGTATCTTTCTTTTCTATCTCTCCCTTATTATTGCTAGTGTTGGTATATTCATTCATGCTTTCTGTTGATTCACTTATGCTTTCTGTTGTAAGCTAAATTGCTGGATCTTTGCAGAATAATAATAAACCTATTTCTTTTTACCTTTTTACTTAAATGGTGTGGAGAAATGTGTCTTATTGTAGGGGCAAATCTTGAACCACAAATAATTAAGTTAAGCAGCTGCACACACTGACATCTTAACATTACAGCAATTGAGATTAAGTGACCTGCCTGTGGTCACACAGCCTGGAAGTATCTGAGCCCAGATTTGAACTCAGACTCTCTGGTCTCTAGGCCTGGCTCTCCACTATCCACTGAACCACCTAGCTGCCCTGAAAAATGTATTGTTTTATTGTTTATATAAATAAATCATATTTACTGTTTATTCCTTATCAAAGGGATGCTATTTGAATACATGGCTGCAGATAAGAACACAATCCATGTTTAGAAGGAAAAGAAAGGACCTTGGACAGAGCCTTAGGCAAGGAAAGGAAAGAGAAGACAAATGGGAGAAAAATCTAAGAAATCTGTTGTCTAGAAGATAATGAAAGAAAGAATATTCAAAATGCAAGGAATGGCCAGGGTTACCAAAAGCTTCAAAGAAATTGTAAAGGTGTGATATGTATTATCTATGCTGTCTATATTTTACTTGTACTTACTGTAACTCCTACTAGAACCTGAGCTCATAATGAGTAAGGATTGCTTTATTTTTTTTTTATTTATACTCTCAGTACCCATTGAAGTACTCAGCATATAGCAAGTGCTTAATAAGTACTAGTTAATTGATTGAGTGATTGAGCAGTTAAGAGCTCTTGGAAATCCTTGGGGGACAGTAAATGCCCTTTATTATGCTCTAGGCACCTCTACCAGTGCCCTGACTCCTTGCCTCTGCTCCTGAAGAACAATTGCCCTATTTGCTGCAGTAATGGACACATTTCATATTTGTGAAATAAGCACAGTACAGTGGAAAGAATGTTAGAATTAGGGGCAGAGGAACTGGGTCCCTAACCTCGCTACATGATTTTTTTTTACCTGTGTAACCATTTAACATTTTTAGCCTCAGTTTCCTCATCTGAAAAAAAAATGAGAAGGTTGTTTATGTGACCCTTAAGGAAGTCTCCAGCTTTAAATCTAGGATACAATGCCCTCAGTCCCACTTCTGCCAATATTCAGCCTCCTGCTCTAACTGGAGACAGAACTGGCTCTTGAGTCAATTAAGAGATTTTTGAAAGATGAAGAATTGTCATTAATGTAGGAAGTACATTAGAATGCTTGAGGTGAACATCATTAGGTTGCAGAGGCCAGGCAGTAAAGTGGAAAACAATGCTCCCACCAGTCCCATTGCTCACAAATTCAGAGGAAGGAAGAAGCAAAGACGGGTTGATTTGCATTCTGCCAGTCCATTATTGCAAGATGTCTGTCTAAAATACTAAAATTCAGTGGAGGAGCTGTTGAATAAACATTTAGACTATCATAAATATGTGTGCAGTGTTGTCTTGCACTCTCTCTCCTACACCCACCCTCACACACTCACACAATAAATGATCCCATATGATATGCACATTGCAAACAGCCTTAGCAGTTTTTCTTTTGCCCTCTTCCTTAAGAACAGTCATTTGCATCTTCTTAGAAGATGTTGCCACAAAATGTGTAAACGGGGTGCTGATTGCAAGATGTCATGCCAGAGTTTTCATAGAGGAAGGAAGGGAGGGAAAGGGGCTTTATTTTGTGTTGTTTGCTTTTAATGAATAAAGGTTTGGGCTTAATAGTAAATGCATGAGCTGCAGCCTGGGAAGCAGAAAGATCATTGTATTTTATCAAAGGATTTGGTCTCTCTGTGCCACTAACTCCTAGGGTAGAAGTCTCTGGGCCTAAGTTTCTCCATTTAAAAACTGACTATTCAAATATAATTTCTAGCTCTCAAATCCTGTGTTTCAAATATGTATGCAATTTCTTAAGATCAATAAAATTACTGTAATTCAGGGACTCACAAGTAACAGTTTATAAACCCAATGAAGCAAAGTGTAGTGGTTAGAGAACAGATCTCAGTCAGGAAGCCTTGGGTTCAAGTTCTGCCTCTGATGCCTACTGGCTGTGGGAGGATGGAGAAATCACTTAACTGCTCAGTGCCTCAGGCATCTCTCTAAGGCTGTACATTATAGCCTTAGATGTTGCCAACTTTCAGGGTAGAATTCATTTCTTCTTCTGGGCGTTTTCTATACCAGTGAAATGTCATTCCTAATCAGTGCCTGGCACAAGGTTGATGCTTAAAAATACCTGTTGACTTTACTATTCCTGTGCTGAAGGAATGCTAGTAACATCTCTTTCTAGGTCAAGTAGCTAACTGTGTCTCCTCCCATTCTGGGTGAGTGCGCCATGCATGGAGTCCATATGAATGAAAATATACCTCAACCTGTAAAAGTAGAAAGATGCTCAATTACACCTGGGACCTAGAGAAAGGCTTATGTCTCTACAGAGTCCCCGAGGAGCTATGTGCACCGTGAAACTGGGTCTGAATAGATTTGGAGAAGTGATGATAGAACTTGTATAGAAAAGAACAAACACCTTCCCAATATCCCTCCTTCTCCGCTCTGCCCCTGCAATCAGCCTGGTCTATTATCCCATCACCTGGACTATTTCAATAGCTGCTGGGGTATCTCCCTGTCTCAAGTTTCTCCCCACTCCAAGTCATCCCCCATTAAGTCACCCAAGTGATTTTCCTAGAGTTCAACTCTGACCATGTCTCACCTGTTATAAGCTCAGCTAAACACCCAACTCCCACCTAACAGTGCCCAGGAATAAGTGATCAAGTGAGAAGCTGTGAACTGTGTCAGACAGCTTCTCTGATTGCTTATCCTGGATTTAGATTGATGGATAAAACTATATCCCAGGATGGGCAAACTTTTTAAAGAGGGGCCAAAGGAAAGGAAATGCTCCTCTATCAGTCTATTTCTAAGGCAACTCTTTCAAATTTTCATTGTATTTTATCCTACTCATTGTATTCATCAGATTAGGAATAATGTTTCAAGACTGGATAGAACATTTCAGGGGGCCACATCTGGCCTGTGGGCTGTAGTTTGCCCATAGCTGCTATAGACTAATGGATAACGCTGATGACTGTGATTTGACTTGCTTGAGCAATCCCTTCCCTCAGACCCAAGGATAAAATTGTTGATCCTTGGGACAATAATGACCTTCACCTAAGTAGACTTTTAAGATTTGATCATAACAACTTAGAGAAAGGAACAGGGTTGAAGGAAAGAGGTGTTGAGGAAACTTCACTAAACTATAGATGATCAGGTTTGTCAAACAAGGGCAATCAGGTTGAGACTGTCTGCTGGAGAGGTTTCTCTCTCTGTGGCACTCTGGCCGGGCCAGGCACCTTTGGCCTTAACCAGGTTGATTGAGTGTTGATGTTGTTTTTCTTTGATGTTCAATGATTAATATATAGCACAGCTTTGTCCAAATTTGAGGATGTGATAAGTATTGGAACAGGATGCAGATGACCTAAGTAGGTTTGGTTTGGCCTCCCCACCCAACCACCCAGGTCCCTTCTCAGGAAAGAGAGAGTTTCTTGTTCCAGTTTCTCTCTTTTACAGTCCTGGCAGTAACTGCTTTTTGCCCTCTGGCTTGGTTCTAAATTCTAAAACTGTTGGGTGTCACTCATCCTGGTCTCCATTTTGCATGGC
Source organism: Gracilinanus agilis (assembly GCF_016433145.1). Taxonomy (NCBI): domain Eukaryota; kingdom Metazoa; phylum Chordata; class Mammalia; order Didelphimorphia; family Didelphidae; genus Gracilinanus; species Gracilinanus agilis. Next base: position 13,426,917 of record NC_058133.1, on the reverse strand, counting down.
AAAATGCTATTACACACTCTTACTTAAAATTAAGTTGTTCAATATCACCTCTAGGATCAAACAAAATCATCTGCCATTCAAAGACCTTCATAACCTAGTTCCCTCCTGCTTTCCCATGATATCTAATTCCTCACCATGCACTCTCTCATCCAGTGACTCTGGCCTCCTAGCTGTTCCACAAACAAGGCACTAACTTTCAGCATTGGCTCTGGCTCTCTTGCCTGCCTGAAATACTCTCCCTCTTCATGGGTACCTTCTGTCCCCTCGACTTCCTTTAAGTCTCACCTAATGTTCAATATTCTACAAGAAACTTTCCCCAACCCCTCTTATTTCTGATGCCTTTCTACTCTTACTTACTTTCTTGTGGTAGTAAATATTGCTTGTTTGTAAATGTCTTTTCTTATTTGCTCCCCCATTAGACAGGGAGCTCCCTAAGGGTAGGGACTGTCTTTTGCCTCCTTTTTTTGTCTTTTTTTTGTCTTTTGTGTGTGTGTGTATCTTTTGTGAGATCCAAGGTACATACTGAAATCCCCAGCTTTTGCCTAGGTAGAGACAAAAGCCAGAGAGATTTTTTAAGAGATTCTTTAAAATCGTACTAAAGATTTTCATGGTGGGATCCAAAGTCCAAATTAAATGCAGGTTATACTAGAAGTCACATCAATATTGCTCTTATATGTATTGGAGAAAACTAAAATATTTTTAAAATATGTTGCACTAAATAATAAAATAAGATGTTTTCACAACCAAAATGACCCAAGCCTTTTTTCTGTTTTCCTACAGATAGACCTCTGGGGCTCTAGAGAAACCTGCATGTTACTAATAAGAAATACTAATGGAAATGAAAGAAAGTGTACCAACTTAAATCTTAACTGAAGATTCCTACAGTTAGTCTGAAGCTCTGTAGGGCAAGATCTTGTAAGCAAAAATGGGGGGGTGGTTCTGAAGAGGATCAGCAGGCAAAGGCAAAGTTTTATCTCCCTTTGAATAGCATTCCTCCACAGGGTCCTCTTCTAATCACTCATTATGGTCAAGAGACTATGTAGTAGCAGTGGTTCCTAAGTCTTAGAGGCCTTCATGACAGACCTTAAGCATTGGATTTGGAGTCAAGAAGATCAAATCCTGCCTGTTTGCTTGACTTTGGGAAAGTCATTTAGACTCACTGGGCCTCAGTTTCTTTATCTGTAAAATGAGGAGCCCGAACTATTTCTGAGATCCTGTGAAGTTCAATATCTCCATCCTGAGGCACCCCAGTGGTGGGTATTACAGAATAATATTTATTTAATGTTATTTAATGACCTAGCATCCCCTGACATCAGTGTGAGTGTCCATTTGTTCAATGTAGCCCCAGAGGTTTAAAAGTTGAGTGCAGAGGGAAGAGAGGACTTTTTAACTTCCATTTGTGACCTATGTAGAGCCACCTGCTGTGGTGGGGACAGGGCCTTAGCCAGCTAAATGAAGAACCACTTCTATTTAGGCTGATCTTTCCTTAAAGGAAATCTATTTATCTTTCTCTCTCTTCTCACTCTCTTATATTTTATTAATAAATGATTATAACTCTGGCCAGACCACCCTTTTATTTGTTACAGATCCCTCCTAGTTGTAAATCTACATATGACTTTGCTCTGTTACTTCCTCTCTTTAGGCCTCAGTTAACTCATATAAAATGAGAGGATTGAAGGTGTGGCCTCTGTGGTACTTTCCAGGGTATTTTTATCTGGTTTCATGTGTTCTTATGACTATGTCTGATTCATCCAAGAACCACTCTGGCTAAGTTTGGAGAAGTTCTTGATCAGTTTGCCTACAGGGTGAAGAATTCTTCAGCTATGAAGAGTCATGAAGATCTCCAATGTGGTCTTATTGAAAAAAGAGTGATTGGGAGGGGATATGGCAAAATTGGGCCATTAATACTGTGAAAAGAAATTCTTGGTTCTCTTTGTTTATTCTGAGTTTACACTTGTAAAAAGAAAATCCTTTATTCTCTTTGCTTAGTTGGAGTTAACACTTTGGTTAACAATAACTTAAGTGCCCCTACTTATTACCTCCCTAGATTGTGAAGGCAGGATCAACTCTCCTTTGTCTACCTTTTGATTGAATCAACACAAGCTTGAACTAGGTGGAGGAGCTTGCAAACCACTTAGTGAATTCACACCCTCAGAAACTCAATCAGCCAGGAAACTGTGAACCCTTTTGATGAGAATTCACACCTCCAGAAGGTGAGAAGTGGCTCCCACAGACACTGACCCTTTGGGCAATTTGGAAGCTGTGATTGGCTTTGTGAAGAAAGGAAGAGACAAGAAGCTATTATAAAAGGCCCTGAATTTCTGGGGCTGGGAGGTCTGCTTCAAGAAGGAAGTCAGCTTCAAGAAGAAAGTCAGCCCAAGGAAGAAAGTCACCCTCAGCAGTCACCTTCAGTTCAAGTCATCATCTTGACCTGCTTCTTGGAGGGAACTTGAGTGAATGCACTGCTGGCTTTCCCTTCCAGTCTTCTGGAGAGAGTTTAATTCCATTTGAAGCTCAACAAGTCCTGGCTGAGTCAAGCACTGGAGCAATATTTAGTTAGATAGGCTAATGTCTTCTCTACCTTTTTGTATTTCTCTGCTTTCATTCTTTCCGTATTTTTTGTAAATAAAAGCTATTAAAGTCATTTAGACTTTGAGTAATAATACTTTGAATCAGCAACCACCACTGTTATTTATAATCTTCATATATTTTAGTCAAACCATTAAAATTTAATTCCTACAATACACTGATGGTAGAATTGTGAACTTATCCAACCATTTTATAGGGCAATTTGGAATTATGCTCAAGGGGCTATAAAACAATGCATAGTCTTTGATCCAGTAATACCACTACTAGGTCTGTATCCTAGAGAGATTTTTTTTTAAATGGGAAAGGACCAACTTGTAAGAAAGTATTTATAGCTTCTCTTTTTGTAGTGGCAAAGAATTGGAAATTGGAGGGATGTCATCAATTGGGGAATGGCTGAACAAATTGTGGTTATGATGGTGATGGAACTATTGTGCTATAAGGAATGATGAACAGGATGACTTCAGAAAGAGCTGGAAAGACCTCCATGAACTGATGTAGAGTGAAATAAGCAGAACCAGGAGAACTTTATACACAGTAACTGCAATATCATGGAATGATCAACTATGATAAACTTAGCTACTCTCAGGAGTCCAATGACCCAGGATAGTTATGAGGGACTTATGACAAAGAATACTACCTACCTCCAGAGGAAGAACTATTGGAGTTGGAATGCAATGAAAGCATATGATTTTTTGCATTTTTATTTGGGTTTATGTTTTGAGGTCTTGTTATTATAAGATTTTTAAACTACAAAAATGACCAAGATAGAAATATGTTTTTCATGATAATACACCTGTAATTTAGAATGAATTATCTCCAACCCTGGGAGGGGGAAGGGAAAGGGAGGAGGGAGACAAGTTTGATCATCTAATTTAGGAAAACTTCTGTGGAAATTTGTTATTACATATAATTTTCAAAAAAGAAAAAAGTCAGTTATTAGAAGGATGTCACTGTGTGACAGTCTTAGTACCTGACTCTCCATCAGTTCTGGATCCATGATGCTATGGTTACCTAGGAGATGTGGAACTTTTGCAATCTACTTTGGGGCAGTGAGAATCCAAAACAAAGAAATCACAGAACTCCATAATATTGAAATGTCGTAGTTCTGGGTATCCCAGACTTTAATAAAGTCATGCACTGATCAGTTGGGAAGCATCTTGGACAGTGCCACAAAGATGGAGAAGGAAATCAAAATCCAGTCATAGGAATAGTTGAAGAAACAGAGATGTTTTAGTCAGGAGAAAAGACTTAAAGGGAACACCATGTCCAGTTTCAAGGCTTTGTCATGGATTCAGCCAGTATTCTGCTTTATCCCAAATGACAGAGCCAGGAAAAGGGATAGAAGTTGTAGAGAAGGAGATAGAAAAAGCTTCCTAAGTACAAAAGCCATCCCTAAGTATAATGGCCTGCCAGCCACATGAAGTGGTGGGTTCCCTTATCCTTGGAGGTCTTCAAACAAAGCCTAGATGATCTTTTTGGAGCTTTATTTGCATGTGTCCTCCTTCCTCCCTCCTTCAATGAAGATTGTGACTTCTCTATTCCTCTGGAGTTTCTTCAGCAGGTACAGGTTGGATTAGATAACCTCTAGGGTTCAGTGATTTCAACCATCGTTCCTTTTCACCTTATATTTTTTCTTACCACAAATCAGCTTTGACAAGTTAATACCCTGCCATTGGTCAGAATTCATTATTCTGAATCCCTCCAGTGTTGTTCAGTGTGTGAAATGTCCACAGAACCAGATAAATTGTGAACTGCTAGCTCCATTGGCATGGTTCTAATCCATTTATGTCATCCAGAACAAGAGATCTTAACATGCAACTAAGCTGATCTCTACCTCCCCTATCAAGAAGAATATGGAGGAAGTCTTGTTTACAAGGGAGAAAAAGACTCAATTTGGAACAAGAATGCCAAGTTTACAGTTCAGTGGGCTCCTTTCATTCAGCCCTCTCATTTTTCAGGTGAAGAGACCACGGCTTAGAGAGATTAATTCATTTGCTTAAGGTCTTAGAGTACTTAAGTGAAAACAGCAGAATTTGAGCTTCAGGTCTTCTGACTGTTCCACATTGTTTCTTCAAAAAGATGAGAAAGCAAAAGGCATATTTGACTACAATCTGAAAAGCATCAGAGCCTACCCCCCAGGAAATACTAGGTAAAATTAGCTTTGAGTTACTTTAGCAACAAGGACAGATGTGGCCAGACAGGAAGATTGGCTCATCATGAAGTAAGAATGAGGGATGGTCACAGGGTGACCAAAGCACATCATTGTCCCACCCAGATTCCTCTCATTCTGTACAGTTGTGTGCCTTCCATAAATATTGCATAAAACATTTTCATGATGTACTACCTATCACTCTGGACCTGTGATTCATAAGATAAAAGATTTAGAGCTGGAAGGGACCTCAGATAGAATCAAATTCAGCCCCTTTATTTTATAAATGAGGAAACTGAGGTAGATAGAAGTTAAATGACTTGCCCAAAGTCGCATAGTTGGTAAGTAACTGAAGCATGATTTGAATTCAAGTCTCCCTGAACTAATGTACATTCTTGGGGTAAACTTTCCTCTAATTCACTGATGGGTTTGAGGCCCGTCAGTTACTCTTAAATTAGCCCATCTGTTCCCATCTGCTGAGAACATTTTACTGGAGTATGGCTACTATACTTGCTATAGCTTCTTGGAGCTGTAGGTGAGAGTTGGCTGACAGGTAGACACCAAAGGTGAATGAGAAATCCTGAAAAGGCAAACCATCATACCAAAGGGGATAGTCCTCCCTAACTATCCCATACAAAATATTCACAATGCAAATGGAGGATAATTTCAGAAGGAACATACTGACTAGGGGAGGAGGAAAAGGAGAAATGCCACAAATTCTTCCTGAAGAAGGTGGAATTTGTATATTTGGAATTGGGAAGATGCCATTTAAAAGTATGTTATATATTTCCTAAGGACATGTGAGAGACTTTGAAACTACATTTCCCATGATTCCTCATGGCAAACAGGAAGTATGATGATGTAAGAGAGGGGTTAAATCTCCTGGGTGAGGAGGAAGTCGCTCTCTTAGCTAGCAGGCGTGGGGCAATACAAAAGGTAAAAATGGCTGAGGAAATGTGAATTCTTACAGATGCGTGGTCTAATGATTTTTATCTCTATCAGCATGGCTTTAATTAAACTACTAATTTATATTATTATATCAGTCTTTATCATTTTTAATCATAACAAGTTTGAATGTCCAAAGAATGGAAAAAACCAGGAGACAAAGCTGAGGAGAGAGTACATTCCAAGTATCAAGGATAGCCAGAGTCAAGACACAGAGTTGAGAGAGAGATTGTTCTAGATGAGGGATAGCCTGAAAGCTAGGGTTCCTGGATCACTGAGTACATGGTTAGTGGCAAAATCAAGAAATCTGGAAAGTTAGGAAGGAACCAGATTATGAAGGGCTTTAAAAGGCAAACAGAGAAGATCACTTTGGCAGTTGAGTGGAGGATGGATCGGAATAGAGAGATATTTGAGCTTAAGGGACCAGACAGCTACTTCAGTAGCCCAGGTCTGAGGTAATAAGAGTTTGAATGGGGTGTTAGTTATTTCAGTGGAGAGAAAGGGACAGGTAGAAGAGATATGAAAACAGAAATGGGAAGGACTTGGCAACAGATTGGACATGGGAGGTAGGAGTTGAGGCTGACACCCATTAAGGCTTGGTGACTATAAGGAGGATAAATAAAATGATAATAAACCTAGTTTAATAATCAAAGTTGAGTTCAAGATATTTGTGAAATTATCTAGTATGAAATATTTAAGAGATGGTTGGTGATGCATCACTGGTAGTTTGGAGAGAGGTTAGGGCTGGATAAATAGATCTGAAGCTCATCTGCATAGAGATAATAACCAAATCTATGGGAGCTGATGTGACCACCAAATGAGATAATGCAGGGGGAAAATTAAGGAGGGCCCAAGATAGACCACCAGCAGAAAGCCCTAGTTAGTAGGAATGACTTGGATAATGATTGAGTCAAGGAAACTAGAAGGCAGTGAGTGATCAGAGAGATAGGAGAGAAGCAATAGAGGTGCCATAGTCACAACTTCAGAAAAGAGGGAATGTTCAGGAGAAAAGGCTGAATAATGGCATCAAAGGCTGCTGGGAGGTCAGGAAGGATGGAGACTGAGAGATGTCCATTGGATTTAGTGACTTTACAGAGAAAAGTTTCAATTTAATAATGATAAAGTCAGAAGTCGGACTATAAGTGGATTTAAAGAGTGGAAAGGGCAGGCACTGACTGTAAGTGGCCTTCTCAAGGAGTTTAACCACAAAAGGCAGAAGAGGTATAATATTATAGTTAGTTAGCAGGGGTGGAAGGGCACTTGAAGGGTTTGATGAGGAGGAAAACATGGTTTTATTTGTAGCCAGTTGGGAAGCAGCCAGTGGGCAGGAAAAGACTGAAGATAAAAGTGAGTGGGGGCAAAGGGAGGGGTCTAGATGCTGGGGAAAATGGAAACGAAAAAAAATCACTCATTCATGTAGAGGGGTTAGCCTTGGCAAGAGGAAGGGCCACCTTTTTGTGTAAGGGAAGAGATCATAGGGGAAAGCATCTGGGTAAAATAAGGTAAAGAGGGGCAGCTGGGTAGCTCAGTGGGTTGAGAGTCTGGCCTAAAGACGTGAGATCCTAGGTTCAAATCCGACCTCAGATACTCCCAGCTGTGTGACCCTGGCCAAGTCATTTGACCCCCATTGCCCACCCTTACCACTCTTCCACCTAGGAGCCAATACACAGAAGTTAAGGGTTTAAAAAAACTAAAAAATTAAATAAATAAATAAGATGAAGAGAGGAGACAGGGAGATCTCAATGAATGACCATTTTTTTTTTAATGGGGCAAAGTCTTTAACAGAGAGATTGGGAGGAATACATTAAGGTGCGTTGTGTCATCAATATGTACAATGCATTTAGTCTTATTTTTCATGATTGGAGCATGATTTTCCCATGTAGATGATTAAGCTGAATCATAGAATCAGATCGAAAGCTTCAAGGGACATTAGGGGCCAATGCTATCATTTTAAAGATGAGGAAACAAGGATACAAAGAAGTTCAGTGACTTGTCCAGGATCACATAAATATAGTAGTGCCTGAAGCCAAATGTAAGTGTAGGTCTTTCTAATTGCACGGGCATAAAAGCTTCACTTTTAAAGCATTTTTGGGTCATTTCTATGAGCCCTTTGGAGCCAAGCCACCATCATGAATGCAACCTCAACCCCCCAATTCATAGCATTGCATATGGGAAAATGTGGTTCTCTTTATAATCCTGCACTTTAGAACATGGTTTCCAGGAACATGTTGCAGCCCCAAATGAAGAGCAGCTGCATGAAAATTAGCATGATCTTCACACTAATGATTAATCAGAGTTAGCCACCCCTCCCTCCAAGCTGAATAAGATTAAGCTCAGGAAAACCTGAAACATATGGCAGTATGTAGACCAACTTTGAACTCCCTTTTCTAGCTTGTTTTACAACATGCTATTTCTGCCCCTGGTCTCAAGGTGGAAATGGTCAGTGTGCTTGGGGAATGAAGGTTCATAATGGACAAGATTGCTACCTTGTCTTCAACCTCCCAGCCAATAGGAAGCAAGTTAAAAAAAAAACTCTAGCCACACCAGAGCCACCTTCTAATCAGATTAGGTCTGGATTTCCCTTTGGCCAACCTCTGTTTATATGTTGCACTTAAGAGGATTTTGTTCTCCATGTTTCCTTTCTTCACTGCACAGCTGAATGGAAGAGGAAGACTTAAAACCATTAGGCAATAAACAAATAAACCAGATGCAAATAGCATGCTGTATCCAACAACATCAAAAGCAGAGGAAAAGACTCACTGGGGGCTCTGCAACTCGGGAATGTAAGCAGGAAAATAAAAGGCACAGTAGAGGAGAACTGTAAATCAACTCGCCCATTATTGCCATAATTTGGAGCCCAAGTTTACATTTTCTGTAGAACAAAGGAGAAGCTTGAACCCAAGCTAACTTTGGGAGTGGAAAAAAAAAGAGCACTCTGACCAACTAAATCACCTATGAGACATATGGATTTCATCCTGAGGAAGGGCATTTCAGAGAATCATCAAGCTTTAAAGTTGGAAAGGAATTTAGGCATGATGAAATCACAGAATTTCAGAAGTGGAGGCAACCTGAGTAGCCATCTGCTCCAAACCATGTAGGGGTGCTCTCTATAATAGCCTAATAAGTTACCTTTAGTCTTCACATTAAGACTTTTAGTCAGATGGAAACCATGACTTCTGGAGGCATTCCATTACCCTCTGGGACAACTCTGATGCTTACATTTTTTTTCCTCTGATGGTGTAAGAATTAAACTTTAATGGTTTGACTAAAATATATAAATAATATGGTAGTTGCTAATTCAAAGTATTATTGCTCAAAGTCTAAATGACTTTAATTTACAAAAGAAGTTGAAAGTGTGAAAGGAGAGAAACACAAAAGGGTAGAGAAAACATTAACCTATCTAAATATTGCTCTGGTGCTAGATTGAGCCAGGACTAGTTGACCTTCAACAGGAATTAAACTCTCTCCAGAAGACAGGAAGGGAAAGCCAGCTATCCACTTACCCAAGTTCTCTCCAAGAAGCAGGTCAAGACAATGACTCCAGCTGAAGGTGTCTCCTGAGGCTGACCATTTTCCTTGAGCCTACATTCTTCCTTAAGCTGACTTCCTTCTTGAAGTCCAACTCCTTGTTGAAGCTGACATCCTTCTTGGAGTCTACTAACTTTTAGCCTCAGAAATTCAGGGCCTTTTATACTGGCTTCTTGTCTCCTCCCCTCTTCACAGGGGCCAATCAAAGCTTCCAAATTGTCTAGCACTGCCCAGGGGTGAGTGTTTGTGGGAACCAGTTGGCTCCTTCTGGAGGTGGGAATTCTCATCAAAAGGGTTCACAGTTTCTGAGGGTGTGAACTCTTTTATTTGGTTTTTGTTTTTTTATACATTTATTAATATTCATTTTTAACCTGATTACATGCTTCATACCCCTACTTTCCCCTTCACCCCCCCGCTCTCCCCTCACCCATGGCTGACGCACATTTCCACTGGTTGTAACATGTGTCCTTGTTCAGGGCCCATTTCCATATTGTTGTTAGTTGCATTGGTGTGGTTGTTTCTAGTCCACATCCTCAATCATGTCCACCCCAACCCATGCGTTCAAGCAGTTGTTTTTTTATATGTTTCCTCTCCTGCAGTCCTTCCTCTGAATGTGGGTAGCATCTTTACCATAAGTCCCTCAGAACTGTCTTGTGTCATTACATTCCTGCTGGTACAGAAGTCCATTACATTCGATTTTACCACAGTATATCAGTCTCTGTGTACAATGTTCTCCTGGATCTGCTCCTTTCACTCTGCATCAGTTCCTGGAGGTCTTTCCAGTTCACCTGGAACTCCTCCAGTTTATTATTCCTTTTAGCGCAATAATATTCCATCACCAGCATATACCACAATTTGTTCAGCCATTCCCCAATTGAAGAGCATCCCCTCATTTTCCAGTTTTTTGCCACTACAAAAAACACAGCTATAAATATTTTCATACAAGTCTGTTTATCTATGATCTCTTTGAGGTACAATCTCAACAATGGTATGGCTGGATCAAAGGGCAGGCATTCTTTTATAGCCCTTTGAGCATAGTTCCAAATTGCCAGCCAGAATGTTTGAATCAGTTCACAACTCCACCAGCAATGCATTAATGTCCCAATTTTGCCACCTCCCCTCCAGCATTCATTACTCTCCCCTTCTTTCATTTTAACCAATCTGCTAGGTGTGAGGTGGCACCTCAGAGTTGTTTTGATTTGCATTTCTCTGATTATTAGAGATTTAGAACACTTTCTCATGTGCTTATTGATACTTTTGATTTCTTCATCTGAGAATTTCCTATTCACGTCTCTTGCCCATTTTTCAATTGGGGAATGGCTTGATTTTTTATACAATTGATTTAACTCCTTGTATATTTGAGTAATTAGACCCCTGTCAGAGTTTTTTGTTATAAAGATTTTTTCCCAATTTGTTGTTTCCCTCCTGATTTTGACTACATTGTTTTTGTTTGTACAAAAGCTTTTTAGCTTGATATAATCAAAACCATTTAATTTACATTTTGTAATTTTCTCTAACTCTTGCTTGGTTTTAAAATCTTTCCTTTCCCAGAGATCTGATAGGTATACTATTTTGTGTTCACTTAACTTATTTATAGTTTCCCTCTTTATATTCAGGTCATTCACCCACTCTGAATTTATCCTGGTGTATGGTGTGAGATGTTGATCTAAACCCAATCTCTCCCATATTGTTTTCCAAGTTTCCCAGCAGTTTTTGTCAAATAGTGGATTCATGTCCCAAAAGTTGGGCTCTTTGGGTTTATCATACACTGTCTTGCTGATGTCATTAACCCCAAGTCTATTCCACTGATCCTCCCTTCTATCTCTTAGCCAGTACCATATTGTTTTGGTGACTGTTGCTTTATAGTATAGTTTAATATCTGGTACTGCTAGGCCCCCTTCCTTCACATTTTTTTTTCATTATTTCCCTTGATATTCTTGATCTTTTGTTATTCCAAATGAAATTTGTTATAGTTTTTCCTAATTCAGTAAAGAAGTTTTTTTGGTAATTTGATAGGTATGGCACTAAATAGGTAAATTAATTTGGGTAGAATGTTCATTTTTATTATGTTAGCTCATCCTACCTATGAATAATTAATGGCTTTCCAATTGTTGAGATCCAGTTTTATTTGTCTGGAAAGTGTTTTGTCATTGTTTTCGTATAGTAGCTATGTTTGTTTTGGTAGATAGATTCCCAAGTATTTTATATTGTCTAGGGTGATTTTAAATGGTGTTTCTCTTTCTACCTCTTGCTGCTCTAATGTGTTGGAAATATATAGAAATGGTGATGATTTATGTGCATTTATTTTGTATCCTGCAACTTTGCTGAAGTTGTTGATTATTTCTACTAGCTTCTTAGTTGATTCTCTAGGATTTTTTAAGTATACCATCATATCATCTGCAAAGAGTGATAGCTTAGTCTCCTCATTGCCTATTTTGATACCTTCAATTTCTTTTTCTTCTCTAATTGCTATTGCTAGTGTTTCTAGTACTATGTCAAATAATAGAGGTGATAATGGGCATCCTTGTTTTACTCCTGATCTTATTGGGAAGGCTTCTAATTTATCCCCATTGCATATAATGCTTGTTGATGGTTTTAGATATATACTGTTTATTATTTTTAGGAAGGGTCCTTCTATCCTATACTTTCCAATGTTTTCAATGGGAATGGATGCTGTATTTTGTCAAAGGCTTTTTCAGCATCTGTTGAGATAATCATGTGATTTTTGTTTGTTAGACTGTTGATATGGTCAATTATGTAGATGGTTTCCCTAATGTTGAACCATCCTTGCATTCCTGGTATAAATCCCACCTGATCATGGTGGATGATCTTCTTAATTACTTGCTGGAGTCTCTTTGCTAATATTCTATTTAAGATTTTTGCATCTATGTTCATTAGGGAGATTGGTCTATAGTTTTCTTTCTCTGTTTTTGTCTACCTGGCTTTGGGATCAGTACCATATTTGTGTCGTAAAAGGAATTTGGTAGGACTCCTTCTTTGCTTATCATATCAAATAACTTGTACAGTATTGGGATTAGTTGCTCTTTGAATGTCTGATAGAATTCACTTGTGAATCCATCAGGTCCTGGTGATTTTCTCTTAGGGAGTTCTTTGATGGCTTGTTCAATTTCTTTTTCTGATATGGGATTATTTAGGTATTCTATTTCTTCTGCTATTAATCTAGGCAATTTATATTTTTGTAAATATTTGTCCATATCTCCTAAATTGTTATATTTGTAGCCATATAATTGGGCAAAATAGTTCTTAATGATTGCCTTAATTTCCCCTTCATTAGATGTGAGGTCTCCCTTTTCATTTTTAATACTGTCAATTTGGTTTTCTTCTTTCCTTTTTCTTTATTAGATTGACCAGTACTTTGTCTATTTTATCTGTTTTTTTCAAATACCAGCTTCTAGTCTTATTTATTAATTCAATAATTCTTTTACTTTCAATTTTATTGATTTCTCCCTTAATTTTTAGTATTTCTAATTTAGTTTCCATCTGGGGATTTTTAATTTGCTCACTTTCTAATTTTTTGAGTTACATGCCCAATTCAATAATCTCTGCCCTCCTTAATTTGTTAATATATGCACTCAAGGATATAAATTTCCCCCTGAGTACTGCCTTGGCTGCATCCCACAGAGTTTGGAAGGATGTCTCATCATTGTCATTCTCTTCAAGGCCCTGCTTTAGGGCTTTTCATTCACACCTGGGGCAGCGCTTTCACCCACACAAGAGGCTGGGGAAATTCCCTTCTTTAGAGATTCACACCAGGAGCAGCCCCTCAGGGGAAAGTCCTTGCATCCCCCCAGCCTCTTGGGGTCCCACGTCTGGCAGCTCACAGGTACAAGCCCTGGGGCTGCTAGTGGTTTACTGGTTGCCCCAATCCTGCTTTCACTCTTGTCCCTTGGCCTTGGCGCTGTGCGTGGTGTGTGTTTGGGGGTGGAGTAGCTTCTTCCTCTCATGTTTTAGTGAGAGCTGTTTCACCCCTTTATAGCTTGAAAATGCCCCGATTCTGCATACCTTCAATGCTGCACCCCGTTGTGGTGTTCCTTTGATCCTTTGGGCTCGTTTTTATGTCCCCTTGAGGAGTTTTGTATGCATCAGTTAGGAGAGATTGAGCAGCTGCTCCTTACTCTGCCGCCATCTTAACCAGAAGTCTTATCATTCCAGGGTGTGAACTCTTAAAAGAACTCATCAGTTTCTGACTGTTTGAGTTGGAAAAAAGGGTGGAGCTCTCCAAGTATCTTGCTGGCTTCTCACCTAGCACTAAGTAGAGTGTGAATTCACTAAGTGGCTTTCCAGCTCCTGCACTAGTTCAAGCTTGTGTTGATTCAATCAAAGGGCAGACAAAGGGGAGTTAATCCTGTCTGTACCATCTAGTGAGGTACTTAAGTTATTGATGACCAAAGTGTTAGCTCCAACTAGGGAAAGAGAATAAAGGATTCCCTTTCACAAGTATAAACTCAGAACAGAAAAAGAGAACAAAGAATTTCCTTTTCACATCTGTAACCTGAAATATCCAATATTATGGGCCTTTCCCTATAAGTCAAAAAACAGGTCCCAGGGGTCCATGAAATGGAATCTGATGATGTAACTAAACTTTTTTTCTCTTTAATTTATAATAAATTCATCGAGAAATGTTTAAACCATCCCCTTTGCTCTTCCTTTTTGCCTTTTCCTCTCTTCTCTGATGAGGAGGGGAAATAGCTTTTCTAGGGAAATTCTATGGCTTGACTCCACCTACTCCACCAAAACTCTGACACTTGGCTTTCATCTACACACTTCAATATAACCAGTAGATATCTAGAGTCTCAAAACTCCCCCTCCCCCAACCATGTGCAATAGGTATCACAGGGCTCCCACTCACAAAGATTCCTGCTAAACAAAGCCTGGGCCTCCTGATTAACCAAGGACCCTCACCAAGTCTTGCTCACCATCAAAACCTCCATTTCTTAGCCAACTTCCTACCCATGCCCTAGCTCATGGGTCACTAGATTTACTTTTTTCTTTGCATTTTACCTTCTTTTTATTCTGAGCACAAACCCACTATCAAACCAAGATTTCCATATACACCAGAGAATAGGAAATAAATACCTGTATGTCTGCATGTCTTCTTCCATAGAATATAACTTTCTTGAGGGCAGGAACTGTCTTTTTCTTGTTTATATGTCTAGAACTTTGCACAGTTTCTAGCATGTAGTAGGAGCTTAATCAAAACTGATCTTCTGGAATAACCTTTATCTCTTGTTTGGTTAAGAATACAACTCAATTCCTAGCTATGACTCTGGGCAAGTCACTTAACTCTCTTTGCCTAGCCCTTACCACAATTCTGCCTTGGAAATAATGCTTAGTATTGATTCTATGATGGAAAGTAAGGAATTAAAAAGAAAAAAAGGATATATCTCCCTGTGAGGTAACAAGTGTTGAGCACATTAAATTAAAAAAAACACAACTTGAGAAGACCTATATGAAATTATGACAAGGGGAAAGGAGCAGAACCAAGATACAGCAACAAAAATATTGTCTGAAGAATAGCTTATGAAAATCCACTTACAGGGAAAGACATAAATATAAACACACAAGACATGGTTTTATCTAGACACACACTACATTTTCAGGTTCAGGGATGGAAGGGAGAGAGAGATGCCTGGGAATGTAATGTAAGAAAAAAATGACTTTAAAATGAGGACATATTTCCTATCCATCTATGATCAGGCTCTCTTCCATCTGTTTTATGATATGATCTTTCATATTAAAGACCTGTGTCCATTGAGTAGGTACTGTGAGATATGATGTATTTTGTTGCTGTAAGCCTAATTCCAGGAACATCTTGAGAGTAGAGTAGAAACCAAGCACAGCAGCTCAAGGCAAATGATGAGGTGACGGGGGGGGGGGGGCCGGGAAGGAGGGAATTTTAGCTCCTCCATTCAGAGGGGGACAAATATCTGAGGCTGCTTATCTGAGAAAAATCAGATAAATAACTTTGATGACATAAATGGAATTGAAAAGCTTCTGCACAAACAAAATTAATACACCTAGGATAAGAAAGAAAGTGGTTGAATGAGAATAAAGTTTTCTCTAGGTCAAATTTCTCTAATAAGACCTTGGTAACCAAAGTATATATGCAAGTATGTAACTAACATACATATGTATGTATTTATGTATATACATACTTTTGTTGGGCGTCACCTTCTAAAATCTCCACAGGTCTTTTTGACTGCCTAGCTCAAGTCCCTGGAGCTAAGATACAGCTCCTTCAGTCCCGTGCTTGGGGTAAAGTGGGAACTCAATGAGTTCACATCTTCAGGAGGTGTGATTTTCCTGGGAAGGGGGAGGGGGTAGACTGGAATTCTTCTGGGAGGAAACCCCTGTCCTTAGTCCACTTCAGATGATTGTGTTATGTATGGGTGTGTTTGTACGAACACATACATATATACATATATGTGTTTATAGCATTTCCCTATAGGTAAGTATTCAAAGGATAAGAGCAAAAAGCTCCCAAAGAAACTACAAATACCCATAATCACAAGAAAAAGTGCTCCAACTAATAATAAGAGAAATATAAATCAAATTTTCAAATGCTGAAAATTGGCAGACATGACTCCCACACCTCACAAAGTGGCAGTCGTCCCTTTGGAGGGGTTGTGGAATGATTGGCATATCAATACATAGTTGCTGGAAGAGTCAAATGCTAAGCTTTTCAGAAAAACAATTCATTCAGTTTTTTCTCAAATGAGTCCAATTCCTTGCGACCCCACATGGGGTTTTCTTGCAAAGATACTGAAGGGGTTGGCCATTTCTTTCTCCAGCTCAATATATAGAAGAAGAAAGAAATGAAAACAAAGTTAAGGAAATGCTTCAGGTCACCCAATTAGTAGATGCTTGAAGACTAATTTAAACTCTGGAAGAGTTCTTGATTCCAAGCCCAGCACTCTGCAACAGAAAGAAATGGGGAATGAAGTAAATTTAGTGACTAAAATGCATATAGCCTTTGTACCAGAGACTCCTACTCCAAGGAAGACAGGGAGGGGAGTAAAGTCCCCAAATACCCTCTCAAAAATTCAAAGAACTCCTTTTTGTGATAAGAAAGATTTGGAGATAAAGTAGATACCCATCCGGTGGGGAATGACTAAGTCAATGGAGTTCATAAACATAATGAAATATTCCTGGGATGTCAGAAAGTGTGTGTGTTGAAGACAGAAAAGCTCAGAAAGCTTCCACAAACTGATGGAGACTGAGGGAAGTAGAAACTGGAGAACTTTACAAAGGAACTTCACCAATGTAAAGAGAAAGAATGACAGCAAAAATCAGAAGAGGATGGGAAAAATGAAGATCAATGAATGGAGATGAGAGGCCAGCCCCAACTCAGCCCTCTGTTGAGGCAGGAGTGGGGAGGGGGGAGGAAGGCTACGTCCATATGGCAGCAGGGGTTTTGAACTTTTCCAATGTCTCTTATCAGTGGTGCTGATTGTTTGTTTTCTGACTTAAAAAATAGAATTGCACCTAAGGGTATCCCCAGAGATCACTACTGCACTATGATAGGAAACCCAGAAGACATCCATAATAACTTATTTCCTCAGAGGACAGGAACTGTTCGCATTTTGTCTTGGTGCACCTAGGGCTTAGCAGAGTGCCTGACACACAGTAGGGGCCTAATAAGTGCTTGCTGGGTGGTTGACATTTCTTCCTAAGTCACTGAAAGGGAAGCTGGAAGGTTGTTCTTGTCCAAGAAGTCATTGGTTGCGGGTGCCTCAGTGCCTTCCCTGTAAGAGCTGTCCAGTTTCTCCTTTGTCTCCTGTGGGGAGGTGATTAGCTACATGTTTTCTCCTCTCAGAGGCACACAGAAAGCTGCTGGAGGGCAGGGACTAGGTGTGAATGAAGGGCTGAAGCAGAGGCCTCCTTCTCACCTTCTGAAGAGGACAAAGGGGGAGGGGTGTGGAATTCCCTCCCAGAAGCATTCCAGCCTCTCCCCTCCCCCTTGGCAGGGAACTCACACCTCTTGAAGGAGTGAACTCAGTGAGTTCTCACTTGACCTGGAGAGGTATTTAAGACGGGACGGACCCTCCAGTCACTGGAGCTGAGCAGTGAGGAGAGCCTTGAAGGGTTGAGAAGGAGTCCAGAAGCAGCAGCAGATCAAGAACAAAGGCCAGGCGATGTTTGCGAGTCAGACTCACCACCTGAAGCTGTTCCAGCGCGGCATCTCTGAGGAAGAGGACAAGGAAAGCCGCAGCGAAGCTGAGACAGCAATGGGGAGAGCCGCGACAGTAGCCGGGGAGGATTCAGAGGCGTCCCAGTCTTCTTGGTCCGTGTTGTCCGAGTTGTCAGAGTCTGAATCTTCCGAATCGGAGTTCCAATCAGATGAGGAGGAGTCTGAAGGGGAACCAAAGGAAGAGGAGGTGAAGAGCGCCGGGAAAAGGTGCAAAAGCAGCGTTTCCATACTGGGTGACAACGAGGAAGAAGAGGAGGACAATGAGGAGGAAGACGAGGAATTGGAGGACGAGGTATTCGAGGAGGAGGAGCAGGAAGACGTTGACGAAGACAAGGAGGATGAGGAAGACTCTCGAATTCTCTCTTTCATTCTCTCCCTCTCTCTCTTTTTTTTCTTTCTTTCTTTCCTTTTTTTTCCAAAATGTATTGGGATGTTTATTATACTGTAATTTAAATCATGCAAACGTTAGAAAGAAAAAAAAAACAGCTGGGCAAATATTTTAGCAATACTAGAGTTATTGTAAGTGCTGAAGGTCACAAAAGCCAGGGTCTACAGAAACGTCCAGTTTTGGCCTGAGACATTGAGCTCCTAGGTTCTACAGATTTTATAACAGTCAATGACTGAAAAGAGGCTATGAACAAGGCTAGGCATCCATTCTGAATATATGTTCTTTTTTAATAAAATAAATTTTTGCCATGGTTACATGATTCATGTTCTTGCTCTCTCCTACCACCCCCTCTACCCCTCTACCCCCCAGTAGCCTACATACATTTCCACTGGTTTCTTCCTGTGTCTCTAGATCAAGACCTATTTCTATATTATTGATAATTGTTCTAGGGTCGTAGTTAAGAGTCTACATCCAAATCCGTGTCTGCATCAACCCATGTGTTCAAGCAGTTGTTTTTCTTCTGTGTTTCCATTCCTGTAGTTTTTCCTCTGAATGTGGGTAGTGTCTTTTCCATAAATCCCTCAGAATTGTCCTGGGTCATTGCATTGCTGCTAGTACTTCTGTCCATCACATTCAATTTTACCACAGTGTATCTGCCTCTGTGTATAATTTTCTCCTGGTTCTGCTCTTTTCACTCTGCATCACTTCCTGGAGGTATTTCCAGTTCACATGGAATTCCTCCAATTTATTATTCCTTTTAGCACAATAGTATTCCATCACCAACAGATACCACAATTTGTTCAGCTGTTCCCCAATTGACGGGCAAAACCTTGTTTTCCAGGTTTTTGCCACCACAAAGAGCACAACTGTACATATTTTTGTGCATGTCTTTTCCTCTATGATCTCTTGGGTACAAACCCAGAAATGCTATGGCTAGATCAAAAGGCAGGCATTCTCTTAGTGCTATTTGGGCAGAGTTCCAAATTGCCAGTCAAAATGTTTGGATCCATTCACAACTCCACTAGCAATGCATTAATGTCTCAATTTTGCCACATCCCCTCCAGCATTCATTACTCTCTCCTGCTGTCATTTTAGCCAATCTGCTAGGTGTGAGGTGTTGTTTTGATTTGCATTTCTCTAATTATTAGAGATTTAGAACACTTTCTCATGTGCTTATTGATAGTTTTGATTTCTTTATCTGAAAACTGCAAGCCTTGGAGCTCTCCGTGGCTTCTCAGAGAAGAAGACAAACTCTCTTGGAATACAAATAACAACCAAACTAACCCAAAATTAGAGCTGGGATATCCTGAAATGGTGGAAGGGGAGAACACTACATCCAATTCTTTCCCTGAAGCTATGAAAGGAGACTCACAGAAGGCTCTAATTAGGGAAGAAAATGATCAATTTCTAATTGTAGTTCCAAGTCAGACATCTTGGTCATCCTCTCAAAGTTCCATTATAGGCAGAGTTAACAGAGACTCTTCAGCAGGGGGGAGGGGCATTATCCAAAAGCTTACAGAATCTGTGCATGGGGGCAGCCATGACAGAGGAAACACATCCTTTGACCTACCTTATGTCTCCTAAAAGAGTAGCATTGTAATCTAATACCATTGCTGAAAAGCCACAAGAACAACCAAATCAAGTGCTTTCTTTGCATGATAACATCAATAATGAACCATTGATCAATCTGGAAATAAAGGGAACAATGATTCAGGGTATAATTGATACCAGAGCAGACCTAAGCAAGCTGAAAGAATTACCAAGGGATTGTGAGATGCTAGGAACTGTACAAGTAAAGGGAGCCTCTGGGATAACCCAAATTGCACCAAAAAAGTGGCCCCTTTAAAAAGAGACCTCAGTCAGCTGGGCTCTCTCTTCTGGTTCATGACAGGACTTAGAGGAGGTCTGGAGCTGGTAAGACTGTTCCATGTGGTGAATGTTAAGACTGACTCTTCCTGAACTTCTCTTAAGGAACTTCCTTTCACTAGAGACTCTGTGGCTGAAGCTTTTGCTTTGTTTGCCTTCAAGACCCTTCAGGCCTCTGGCTTCCTATCCTTGGGATCAAGGCCAGATTTCCATTGGCTGAGGGTTAATTAGATTTACCTAGATTGAACTAGGAGATCAGAGAAATTTACCTACTTTGTTAGATTTCTTATCCTATTTATCCTCTCTCATTTCCTTATTTCTACTTCTTCTTCTCATTTGTAAATAAATTTCCATAAAAGTCATTTAACTTGAGATTATTCTTTAATTGGGAACTGATAATTGTTCAATCCCCTGGTGACCAACTTTTTAATATTTACACAATCATAACCCCATTTTTACCTATTACAATATGATGACTTAAGAATTTGAATTGTAATTTTAAGGGGTCTTGAGAAATGTCTTCAGAAATCTAGTCATTTCTGAATGGATGATATTTATGATATATATTATAAAGAATGTTATAATAAAAGGTAGAAAATCAAATAGAAGTTCCTACCAAAACTTTTTTATATATAAATCAGGAAGTCAAAAAGAGCTCCTGCATGCTTGATAGTTTTAACTCTTCAACTTATTCTACTCTTCCACCAGAAGGATCTAAATTTTTGGTGATGTTATAGACCCAAAAAATGTTTTCACCAGCAACTGCAAAGGTTGAAAGATTTGTTATACCTGTAGAATTTGTGACAAGTATACATCAGTTCATAGGTTTTTAAAAATATTACACAACAAGCATCTATATAGAAACTCATATGAATCCTATTTGATAATGGGTTTGTTTGCTATTGTTATTAACTAGGCTATTGATGTAAGGATGGGATTTGTGTGAGGGGGATGGGACAAAAGGAGCCAGAGAAGGAGTGGCTGACAGTTGGTGACAGTTGAGACCAGAGAGGATTCTGGATAATTCTCTGGAGGAAGGAGGAGTAGGAAAAGGGTTCCAGCAGAGGACATCCCAGCTCAGATCCAGTCCTGAGGGCTTCCTGAGGATCTTTCTTTGGATATTGAAACCCTGATTCCCTGGTCAAAGATTTCATCACATCTCACCCAGCAAGACTTCAATCATCGAGTGAGCTAAGTGTTTGGACCCCATTTTCAGAGTGATCTCTTGGTCTCCTTCCCCTATTATCCAAAATTGCTGAGAGACCTTTTCTGGTCTAATTTACAATTATAGAAAAGGATAGAAATAGAGAAATAGAAATAGAAATAAAAGGAGAAGAGGCAAGGGAAGAAGCTTGGGAGTGGGAACCCCAAAGGTTCCCACCCAAGTGACAGATCCCATAGAAATAGAGAAGAGGGCACCCTAAAATCCCTTTGTCCTTCACCCCTTTCCCTAACCTCTAAATTGCAAATAAAAAAAGCCATTCATTAGTAAGATAGCATTCCAGAATGCTTAGAGACAACGAGGGGAAGGGGAACTACGGTTTGGTCTGGCTACCTCCATTTTGAAGTAGGTAAGTAGATAGATGCATAAATACACACACACACACAGATATATATATATATATATATATATATATATACACATATCTCTGCATATATCATATATATATAATATGTGGGTATGTGCATGTGCATGTGTTTGTAGAAGGTTGCTCAAGGAGATTTCTTGATCAATTTTATAAATAGTTTATTGAACCTTGGTTTGGGACTCTGCACTGGTTGACTTTAAATAATAGGAGAAATATCTGTTAATCAATCTATCCATCTACTTTTTATTATCCCTTCATCTATTTATCCATCAAATTCATTTCTCTGTCTTTTTCTGTCTGTCTTTGTCTCTTTCTCTCTGCCTCTGTCTCTATCTCTGTCTCTCTATCTCTCTCTGTCTTTCTGTCTCTGTCTCTCTCTGTCTCTTTGTCTCTGTCATTGTCCCTGTCTCTCTGTCTCTCTGTGTCTCTGTTTCTGTCTCTGTGTGTGTCTCTGTCTCTCTTTCTCTGTCTCTCCCTTTCTCTCTCTCCATACAGTGTGAGGTATAGTAGATAGAATACTGATCTTGTAGTCAGAAGAACCAGACTCAGAAGAATGTCAGTTTGGAAACATTTACTTACTGTAGCCTCTAAGTAGTACTATGGATAGAGTGCTGGGCCTGGAATCAGAAAGACTTAGCTGGGTTCAAATCCAGCCTTAGATACTTACTAACTATGTGACCTTGGACAAGTCTCTTCACTCTGTTTGCCCCAGTTTCTTCATCTGTAAAGTGAGTTGGAAAAGGAAATGACAAAGTTCTTCAGTATCTTGGACAAGAAAACCCTAAATAGGGTCACAAAGAGTTGGACATGACTGAAATGACTTAACAGTAACAAAAATATCCCATGCACTGTGCTAAACATTGGGGAAACAAGAAATAAAAAGGCAGAGTTCCTACCTTTTGCAGTTCTCATTCTTACTTGGGAAACAAACAAGTGTGTAGTCACAAGTGATATAGAAGATCAATTAGAACTGATCTCCAAAGGAAAGCTGTAGCAGTGGGATAGGGAGGTTGTGGGGGAGGTCTTGCAGAAGGCAGGATTCAAATTGAGACTTAAAGGAAGCCAAGAAAAGCAGGAGGTGGGAATGAGAAGGAAGGCCATTCCAGGTGTGGGGAACTGCCAGTGAGAAGGCAGAGATGAGAAATGGACTACTGTGTGGGAGAAAGAATAAGACAGTGAAGTATCAGAAGACTGGGAAGGTAGGAAGATGCCAGGTTGTAAAGGATTTAAAAGCCAAACAGAACAGGGACAGCTAGGTGGCTCAATGGAGAGAAATCCAGCCTCAGAGATGGGAAATCTTGGGTTCAAATGTGACCCTGTGCAAGTCACATAACCCCCATTGCCTTTCATTTGCCATTCTTTTGCCTTGGAACTGATACACAGTATTGATTCTAATATGGAAGATGGGGTGTTTTTTTTTTTTGAAGAACAGGATTCTATATGTGATTCAAGAAGTGAGAGGGCATCATTGGATTTGATTGAGCAGAAGATTGACATGGTCAGACCTGTGCTTTAGGAAGATCAGGCAGACCTGCACTTTGGCATTTTAGTGGAGGATGGCTGGAGTGGACAGAGGCCTGAGACATAGAGACCAGACAGAAGGCTATTGAAAGAGTCTTTCTGTAACATGATAAGCATCCATCCCAGGATATTAGCTGTGTCAGAGGAGATAAAGGGATGCATATGAGTGAGACATGTCATGAAGGTAGAAATGGCAGAACTTGGCAAGAGATTGGATATGGCAGGGTAGAGATGAAATAGAGAATAGGGGAGTCAAGGATGGTACCTAGGTGTTAAGGTCTGAGTGTCTAAGATGATGGTGGTACCCTGGTGAATATCAGGGAAGTAAAGGGAAAAAGTTTAGGGAGAAAACAGTGAGTTCGGTTTCAGAAATGATGAAATTGTCTATGTCCAATCCAAGATGCCCAATCCAATAGGCGATTACAGATTTGAGACTGGAGGTTAGCAGAGAGGTTAGGGCTCCATAGGGAGATTTCCTTTGACACTTAAAGATTTGTATATGGTCACTAGGTCTTCACAGAAATCCCATAATAACTATTATTCCGATTTTTACAGATGAGGAAACTAAGACTGAAAGCAGTTAAATGATTTACCAAAGACTACATAGCTAGTAAGCAGAGGTGGCACAGTTCAAACCTAGGTTCTTTTGACCCTAAGTAAATCACTCTATCTACTATACCACACACTATATATGAAGAGAGAGAAAGAGTGACAGAGAAAAAGAGAGAGAAATGGACAGATGGATATGATGGATAGATAGATCAAAGGTTGATAGATAGATAGATAGATAGATAGATAGATAGATAGATAGATAGATAGATAGATAGATAGATTAAAAGATAGAGATTTTTTTCCTATTATCTAAAACCACTGGAAGATGATTAGTTTATTTGGTTACTCAATCTCAACGTTCCCTTCTTAACTGAATTAAAGAGGAGTTCATACCTGCTAAAGGTTCATGAGATATAGATAATCCCCCCTTCCCCCCTTTTTAGGTTTGATATTTTATTTTTCCTCAGTTACATGTACAAATAATTTTTAACATTAAAAAAAAACTTTGAATGTCAAATTATCTCTTTCTCCATCCTTCCTCTCCCCTCTCACTGAGATAGTAAACAATCTGATATCAATTTTACATGTGCAATCATATTAATCCTTTTGTGGAATAATACTCAAACAAAAAATGAAAAAAAGAAAGTATAATACAGTATGCTTTGGTCTGGATTCAGATTCCATTGGTTCTTTATCTGGAAGAAGATAGCATTTTTAATCATTAGTCCTTTGGGATTATTTTGGATTATTGCATTATTGAAAATAGCTAAATTATTCACACTTGTTCCACATATAATACTACAACATTGCTGTTACTATGTACGGTGTTCTCCTGGTTCTTCTTATTTCACTCTGTATCAGTTCTTGTAAGTCTTTTCAGGTTTTTCTGAAAACCTCCTGCTTGTCATTTCTTATAACACAATAATATTCCATTACAATTATATACCATAATTATCCATTCCCCAATTGATGGGTATCTCCTCATTTTTCAATTCTCTGCTTCCACAAAAAGAGTTGTTGTTAATATTTTTGCATATATAGGGTCCTTTTCCTTTAAAAAGCTCTTTGAGATACAGACCTAATAATAATAATATGTCTGGGTCAAAAGATAAGTATGATTTTCTAGCCTTTGGGGCATAGATCCACATTGCTCTCCAGAATGGTAAAATCAGTTTATAATTCTCCCAATAGTTTATTAGTGTCTCAATTTTCCCACATCCTCTCCAAGTTTTATCATTTTCCTTTTATACCATAGTAGTCAATCTGGTAGATGTGAGGTGATACTTCAGAGTTGTAATTTGCATTTCTCTATTTGTGATTGAGAGCATTTTTTCACATGCTTTATAGATAGTTTAAACTACTTTGTGTATATCCTTTGACCATTTATCAATTAGAAAACGATTTCCATTCTTATAAATTTGACTCATTTCACTATGTATTTAAGAAATTGGGCCTTTATTAGAGAGATTTGTTGTAATTTTTTCACCATTATGATATGAGTATATTTCCCTCCATCCTATTTTCCCCTTGTTTATTCTAGTCTTTCTCTTTTCATCCATCCTCAAAAGTATTTTGCTTCTGACCACTGCTTCTACCCATTAGTTCTCTCTTTTATCAGCATCTTCCTTCCTTTATCCCCTTCCCCTCCTTCTTTCCTATAGGGTAAGATAGATTTCTATACCCAATTGAGGGTTATGTTCTTCCCTCTTTGAGCCAATTCTGATGAAACTAAAATTTAAGAGCTCCCCTCCTCAGCTTTCTCCATCTTCCCTTTCACCATAAAAGTTCTTTCATGCCTCTTTTATGTGAGATAATTTACCTCATTCTAACTCTTCCTTCCCCCTTTCTCTCAATTCATTTCTCTTCATTACCCCTTAATTTAATTGTTTTAGATATCTCATCATATTCAGCATAAACCCTTGATCTCTGTGTTATGAATATTCCTTCTTACTGCCCTAATAATGATATAATTCTTAGGAGTTGTAAGTATCATCTTCCCGTGTAGGGATGTAAACTTTTTTTTTTTTTTTTTTATGTTTTACTATATATTTCCTCCTTGAGCTCTGCCAGTTTCTCCTTTAGAAATTTGGATGCTCTACCATTTGGTGCATACATGTTGAGTACTGTTATTTCCTCATTATATATGCTGCTTTTTATCAGGATGTTTTATCAGGAAATGTAGGGTAATCTTTGACTCTTTAAGATCAAAAGAAAGAATAGAGGCGAGATAGGTATTAGGAGGAGGAATGTAAGGATTGGCCAAGTTTGAGGGGGAATGCTCAAGGCGGTATTTAGATGGTAAGGGTACAGGTGAGGTATTCAGGTGAGACAGCTAACACAGACTAGACACTCAGGCTAGAGACAGAGGACTCTGGGGAAATAGGCTGAATCCTTCCAGGCAGGAAAGGTACTTCTACAGACACAAGGAAAAGGGCCAGTCAGAAATGGTTCAAATCTGACTTGAGGGCTTTCTTGTCAGTTTCTCAAATCCTCAAAGGAGGAGTCGCAAGGCTCCTCCCTGTCACTGAAACTGACAAGGATCCAGGAGGAAGTATCGGGCAACTACTTCCTCCCAAGATGGATGCCTCCAGTTCCCTCAGAAAATAAAAGAGAGGGACAGCTGGGTAGCTCAGTGAATTGAGAGTCAGGCCTAGAGATGGGAGGTCCTAGGTTCAAATGTGGCCTCAGACACTTCCCAGCTGTGTGACCCTGGGCAAGTCACTTGACCCCCATTGCCCACCCTTACCACTCTTCCACCTAGGAGCCAATACACAGAAGTTAAGGGTTTAAAATAAAAACATTTAAAAATAAGAAAAAGAAAATAAAAGAGAATAATTCCTTCCCCTTCAACCCCTGCCTAATTCTTCAACACAATGATTCACCAGAGGGTTTGATTAGGTAACAAGGGGATTTATTGAAATTCAGGGTTGGTCGAAAGGAGAGAAGGCTTAGGGTTTCTGACAGCCTCTAGGGAGAAACTCAAGATGGGGGAGGGTCCCAGGAATGGGTTAGACTGAGAGAGAACCTGCTCTCTCAGCCAGGGAAGAATTGACTGCTTTTAAAGTAGAGGGTATACTAAATCAATAAAGTAAGGGATGGTTTGATTTAAGGATGTCCTACTTGCCTATAGGGAAACTAAACCCACAAAGTCTATTCACTAAAAACCCAAAAGCCACCCTTCCTCCCAGAGCCCACAGGAAAAACAGGAAAGGTAACAGGGGAATAATATGGAGAAGGTCAGGGAGAGGTCCAGAGAAATTAGCTAAGTTCCAATTGTCCAAAGACAAGGCACAGGCCAAAAGCAAAGCCAAAAGCCAAAGGCAGAGCTCCAGTTGGTCCTTCTGCTCTCCTCAAGCCTCAGAGACCAACTGAACTTTTTCACAGGATTCTAAATCTAACTGCCAGAAGTTTTCAGTTAACTTTTGCAAGGGCAAAAGCCTTTATTGCATCTTTGCATTACAGATGTAATTACCTTCCCTGTCTCGTTTAATCACATCTATTTTTAATCTTCAGCCACCTTAATCTGGAAGTCCATAAATAATTTTAATGTTATTAAAGCTCATGGTTTATCTTTCTTGTTTACCTTTTTTTGTTTCTCTTGAGTCTTGTATTTGAGAGTCAAGTTTTCTATTCATCTCTGATCTTTTCATCAGGAATGTCCTCTACTTCATCAAATGCCTGTCCCCCCACCAAAGGATTTCTGAGTAGGTAATTCTTAGTTGTAGTCCTAGCTCCTTTGCCCTCTAGAATTATTTATTGCAGTCCCTCCAAATGTTTAGTGTAGAAGTTGCTAAGTCTCATGTTATCCTAACTTTGTCTTCATGATATTTGAATTGTTCTTTTTTGGCTGCTTGCAATATTTTCTCCTTGACCTGAGAGTTCTGGAATTTGACTATAATATTCCTGGAAGTTTTCATTTGGAGATCTCTTTTAGGAGATGAATGGTGAATTCGTTCTATGTCTCTTTTACCCCACTTATTCTAGAATAATAGGGCAATTGCTCTTTTTTATAATTCCTTAAAAGATGATGTCTAGTTTCCTTTTTAAATTATGGCTTTCTAGAAGTCCAATAATTCTTATTTTATGTCCTCTAGATCTGCTTTCTAGGTCAAGTGTTTTTCCTTTGAGATATTTCACATTTTCTTTCTTCTATTTTTTCATTCTTTTGACTATATTCATTTCTTTACCTGTCATAGAGTTATTAACTTCCATTTGCTCAATTCACATTTTTATTTTTTATTTTTTTAAACCCTTATCTTCTATCTTAGAACCAATAATATATTGGTTCTAAGGCAGAAGAGCAGTAAGGGCTAGGCAATGGGGGTTAAGTGACTTGCCTAGGGTCGCACAGCTAGGAAACGTCTGAGGACAGATTTGAACCTAGGGCCTCCCATCTCTAGGCCTGGCTCTCAGTCCACTGAGTCACCTAGCTGCCCCCCAATTCTAATTTTAAGGCATGATTTTCTGCCCTGTTTTATACCTATCACTACGGAGAGAATTCTTCTTTTTTTTTTTTTCCTTTATTTTATGGCAGTGACAAATTTACACATAAGTTTTTCAAGATTACATCATTCATGTTGTCACCCTCTCCCCTCCTGGAGCTGACAAGGAATTCTACTGGTTTATACATAATTATCAGTTAGGACCTGTTTCCATATTATTCATTTTGGAAAGAGAGTAATTATATAAGACCAAAACCCCAAATCACATACCCAAATATACAAGTGATAAATCATGTTTTCTCCTGCATTTCTATTCCAAAAGTTTTTTTTCTTTAGATGTGAATAACATTCCTTTCCATAAGTCCCTCAGAATTGTCTTGGTTCATTGCATTGTTGTTAGTAGCAAAGTCTATTGCATTTGATTGTCCCACAGTGTTTCGGTTACTGTGTATAGTGTTCTCTTGGTTCTGTTTATTTCACTCTGCATCAGTTCACATTGGTCTTTCCAGTTCTTAAAGAAAGCAACCACTTCATCATTCCTTATAGCACATTAGTATCCTATCACCATAATATACCAATTTTCATTCAGTCATTCCCCAATCGAGAGACATCCCTTCAGTTTTCAATTTTTGTCATCACAAAAAGCAAGTCTATAAATATTTTTGTATAACCAGGTCCATCTTCATTTTAAAAAATATCTTTGGGATACAGACCTAGTAGTGATATTACTGGATCAAAAGGTATGCATTCTTTTAAAGCCCTGTGGGCATAATTCCATATTGCCTTTCAGAATGACTGGATCAATTCACAGCTCCACCAGAAATGCATTAGTGTCCCAATTTTGCCCCACACCCCCTTCAACATTTATTATCTTCCTTTACTGTCATATGGGCCAATCTGTTAGGTATAAGTTGGTACCTCAGAGTTGTTTTGATTTACATTTCTCCAATTGGGGGGGATTTAGAACATTTTTTCATATGATTATTTATAGCTTTGATCTCTTCCTCTGAAAACTGCCTATTCATATCCCTTGACCATTTGTCAATTTGGGAATGAGTTGGTTTCTTATAAATTTGACTTAGTTCTTTAGATATTTGAAAAATTCTACTTTTACCAGAGAAATTAGTTATAAATTTTCCCCCAGTGTGCTGCTTTCCTTCTAATATTGGTGGAATTGGTTTTGTTTGTATGAAACATTTTTAATTTAATATAATCAAAATTATTCATTTTATATTGTGTAATGTTCTCTATCTCTTGTTTGGTCTTAAATTCTTCTCTTCTCCATAAGTCTGACAGGTAAACTATTCTATTTTCACCTAATTTGCTCATTATAACACTCTTTATGTTTAATTCATATGCCCATTTTGAACTTATTTTGGTATAGGGTGTGAGAAATTGGTCTAAACCTAATTTTTGCCATACTGTTTTCCAATTTTCCAAATATTTTTGTCAAATAGTGAGTTCTTATCCCAAAATATAGGATCTTTGGGTTTATCAAACACTAGATATCTGAAGTTATTTACCCCTAGTCTCTTCCATTGATCCCCTCTTTTATCTCTTAGCCAATACCAGATTGTTTTGATGATCACTGCTTTATAGTATGGTTTAAGATATGGTACTGCCAGGCCACCATCCATCACATTTTTTTCATTAGTTCCCTTGATGTTCTTGATTTTTGTTCTTCCAGATGAACTTTGTTATTATTTTTTCTAGTTCTATAAAATAGTTTTTTAGTAGTTTGATAGGTATGGCACTGAATGAGTAAATTAATATAGGTAGGGTTGTCATTTTATTATATTATTTTGGCCTACCAATGAATATTTTTCCAATTGTTTAAATCTAGTTTTATTTATGTGAAAAATGTTTTGTAATTGTGTTTATATAATTCCTGTTTGTCTTGGTAGATAGATTCCCAAACATTTTATTTGTCTAGAGTGATTTTAAATGGAGTATCTCTTTTTAATTCTTGTTGCTGATTTTTGTTGGAAATACATAGAAATGCTGATGGTTTGTGTGGGTTTATTTTGTACCCCACAACTTTGCTAAAGTTATTATCTCTACTAGCTTTTTACTTGATTATCTAGGACAGTGACGGGCAAACTTTTTAAAGAAGGGGTCAAAGGAAAGGAAATGCTCATCTGCCAGTCTGTTTCTAAGGCAACTCTTTTGAAGTTTCATTGTATTGTATCCTACTCATTGCATTTGTCAGATTAGGAATAATGTCCTTCAGCCAGATAGGACATTTCAGGGGGCCACATCTGGCCCAGGGGTGTAGTTTGCCCATCACTGATCTAGGATCATATTATCTACAAAGAATGACAATTAAGTTTCCTTATTGCCTACTTTAATTCCTTCAATTTCTTTTTCTTCTCTAATTGCTACTGCTAGATTTTCTATTACAATATTAAATAATAGTGATGATAATGTACATCCTTGCTTCACTTCTGATCTTATTGGAAAAGCTTCCAACTTACCCCTATTGTAGATGATACTTGCTGATGGTTTTAAATAAACACTACTTATTATTTTGAGGAAAGACCCTTTTATTCTTATACTTCCTAGTGTTTTAAGTAGGAATGAGTGTTGTACTTTATCAAAGGCTGTTTCTACATCTATTGAGATAATTATGTAATTTCTGTTAGTTTGATTATTGATATGGTCAATTATGTGGACGGTTTTTCTAATATTAAAGCAGCTTTGTATCCCTGGTATAAATCCCACTTGGTCATAGTGAATAATCCATGTGCTATATTACTGTAGTCTCTTTGCTAGTATTTTATTTAAGATTTTTGCATCTATATTCATTAAGGAGATTAGTCTATCATTTTCTTTCTGTTTTTTGGTCTTCCTGGTTTGATTATCAAATACCATATCATAAAAAGAATTTGGTGGGACTCTTTCTTTGCATCTTTTATCAAATACTTTGTGTAGTTTTAGAAATAATCATTCTTTAATGTTTGGTAGAATTCATTTGTGAATCCATTTGGCCCTGGGGATTTTTTCCTAGGGAGTTCACTTATGGCTTATTCAATTTCTTTTTCTGATATGAGATTATTTAAGTATTCTATTTCCTCTTTTCTAATCTAGGCAATTTGTATTCTTTAAATATTTATCCATTTCAACTAGACTGTCAGATTTATTGCTATATAATTGGGCAAAATAGCTCCTAATAATTGCCTTAGTTTCTTCTTCATTAGAGATGAAATCAGCCTTTTCATTTTTGATACTGGAGATTTGATTCTCTTCTCTCTTTTTTAAAATCAAATTAACCAATACTTTATTTTATTTGGGTTTTTTTCATAGAACCAACATCTAGTCATTTATTAATTCAATGGTTCTTTTACTTTTAATTTTATTAATTTCTCCTTTGATTTTTAGGATTTCCAATTTGGTCTTTAACTGGGGATTTTTAATTTGTCCTTTTTCTAGTTTTTAGTTGCATGCCCAATTCATTTATCTCCTTTTTCTCTACTTTGTTGATATAAGCACTCAGTGATATAACTTTCACACTGAGTACCGCTTTGACTGTATCCCATAAATTTTGATATGTTGTCTCCTCACTGTCATTCTCCTCAATGGAACCAGTAATTGTTTCCATGATTTGTTCTTTGATACATCAGTTTTAAAGAATTAGATTATTTAGTTTCCAACCCATTTTTAATTTGCCTTTCCATAAACCCTTATTGTATAATTTTTTGCATTTTAATATGAAAAAGTTGCATTTTTATTATTTCTGCTTTTCTGCATTTGGTTGTGATATTTATATGCCCTAGTACATGGTCAATCTTTGTATATGTACCATGTGCTGTTGAAAAGAAGGCATATTCCTTTTTATCCCTATTCAATTTTCTCTAGATATCTGTTAACTCTAACTCTTCTAAAATTTCATTCACTTTAGGGAGAGAATTCTTAACCCAGCATGATATAGAGATGAACAGAAAAGTAAAACAGATCATTTGGATTGCATAAAATTCAAAAGTTTTGCATGAAAAAAGTAAATTAAATGAGGATAACAAATTAGTTGAAGTGGGGTGGTGTTAATTCCCTACCAAATATTCTTAACAATAGTCTAATGTAACAGATATTTAAAGATCTAACTCAATGTACAGGACCCAGAATCATCACTCAATGGAAAAGTAATTAGGAACAACTAGAAATGTTAGAACAAAATAAAAATTGAAAACTTTTAGAGAAAATATGAAAAAGATTGCTCCAATTACTAATAAAAAAGAGAAACTACAAATTGGCACAAAAATGAGGTTACATCTTATACTGATAACTGCCAAAATGAATAAAGATGGGGAATAGGCAATTTTAGAGAAGCTGAAGAAAGACAGACAAAGTAATACACTGTTGGTAGAGTTGTGAATTGATCCAACCATTTTAGAAAAACAATTTGGAAATATTGTATGGTAGTGATTAAGATGTCTTTTAACTTAGCATATAAGAGGCCAAAGATACAAAGAATGATCCCATAATTAGCAAAATATTTATAATAGCAGTCAATCAGTTAGAAACTATGTGCCAGATTTTGGGCTAAACCCTTCTCAAACAGCAATGGACTGTTTGACTATAGACTATAGATTAGGAAACTATAAATTAGGAAACACCTAGACAAATTGTGGCATCTAAAGTTAAGCACTTCGGAGGGGGCAACTGGGTAGCTCAGTGGATTGAGAGTCAGGCCTAGAGATGGGAGGTCCTAGGTTCAAATGTGGCCTCAGACACTTCCCAGCTCTGTGACCCTGGGCAAGTCATCCCCATTGCCTATCCTTACCACTCTTCTGCCTTGGAGCCAATACATGGTATTAACTCCAAGATGAAAGGTAAGGGTTTAAAAAATAAAATAACAAAATAAAATAAATAAAACAATTAAAACACAAATGAATAAATGAATAAATAAATTAAGATATAAAAATTAAAATTAAAAAATAAAAAATAAAGTTAAGCACTTTGGGTGTAAAGAAAAACAAAAGGTAAGATTAATTCTAAATATTACTGTAAATATGAAGAATACAGGGAAGCATGGGAAGACAAATATGAACTGATGCAAAGTGAAGAAACCAGATGTAGGAAAACATACACAATGACTGCAACAATATAAGGAACAGAGAGTGGGAGATAAAACAAACACAAAATAAAAGAGATGAAATACACCTCTCTGGCATCTTTCTAGCATTAGAGGACTATGCATATGGAATACTGTCTTTACTGATGAACTTGATAGTTGTGTTTGTTTTTTTATCCTTTTTTCTTTCTCATTTTATGATATGCCTCTCTTTCATGAGGGAATGGGGAGAGATATATTGGGGAATAAAAGTAATGAAAAACAAATGATATCAATAACATTTTAAAAGAATGTTAATGAGGTTGACTACATAACTGAATCCCTTGTTTATGGAATTTAGGAGAGTTGGAAAAAGGGGCAATCATTTGTTTGTAAGACTTTAGACTTGCATGTGCCTTTTAGAATAACAAATTTAAATCACACTCTGTCTAGTTCTCTACTTCATCTGTATCCCAGAGCCAGATTCTTATAGCCTGAAACCTAGACTCTGACTCTCATCAGATTTCAACCCTTCCCTCTTTGGATCTTTTTTGGAGTCTCTAGTTTTGACTCTACTCCTGTGCCTGACAATTCCTCCTGCCTTTGGTCCTTTGCAGTTAAAAATGCATCGACATTTTTCTTGGTATTAGCATTTTGCTTCTTATTTCTGGTCTCTGTCTGCACAAGAAATCTCTCATTACACAATTATATCCCTTCTTGAGCAGGAGTTAGGTTCAAGCTCTCTCTACCACAACTCCTGCTCAGTCATGGTTCTCACACAGGCCAGTCTAGGACCCCATGAGGAAAGAGATCACAGGATACAGTACAGGTCTGAGCAAAGCTAAGAGGAGGTGGGAGAGAGAAAAATGAGAGTGGGGGGAATAAATAGAAAATAGAACACTGTGGCTAAAGCAATGAGCATGTGAAGTGAGTTAGACTTACTAATTCTGCTGGAGAGAGGAGATGTGACTTGGTCAAGGTCACATAGGTAATAGGGGAAGAAGCTGAGATTTGAACTCAAGCCCTGTGATATCAAATTTAATGCTTGTTTCATTTTACCAGAATAAAGATGATTTACACAAATGATAGACTGGAAAGTTTATTACTATCCCAATTACACAGAAAGGGACCCACTTGGATGGATAAACTTGAACTCTAGATCAAGTGCTGCTGTTCATATTACTCCACAGCTATGTCTCCCCATGTCCTGATTTGTGGTGTATCTCTCTCACTTCAGGCTCAATCAGATCCTAATTTATGGACGTGCCATCCAAATGTCATTAAAAGGACTGAAAACCCTGAAACACCATTGTCTGTCTACAATCCTCCCAAACCTTCGGCACATTCATTATTCCAAGATTCTAATTTTATTCTGCCCAATGCATTTGCCAGTCAGAGATGCATTGTTTTGTAGCATCTCTTCAATTACTGTCTTGAAGTATTTTTTAAATATTTTATTCACTTTTAACTTTTCAGGCATGTATATCTTATCTTGTCTGTCCAGAAGAGGGCAACCAGGCTGGTGAAGAGTCCCATGAGTAGTTTATGCAGAAATGGGGGGTCTTTTGTCTAGTGAAGAAAAGACTTAAAAAGGGTGTAATAACTCTAAAAAAATTATTTGAAGGGCTATGAAAGGATGATTCTGCTTGACCCTAAAGGGTTCAACTAGGATAACTTGGTGTTGGTTGTAAGAAGCAAGTTTAGCTTTGATATAAGGAGAAAATTGCCTTCAAATTAGAACTTTCTAAAAGTGAAATTAATTGTTTTAAGAGATAAAGGATTTCCCCTCCCTAGAGGGCTGCAAGCAAAAACAATTTACTACTTGTGTTAGAGACGTGGTGGCAGGGGTTCTCGTTAAGGTATAAGATAAGCTATCTGTCCTGTGAAGCAACGAGAAAATAGGGATATTGATGGCACCTGCCTCTCAGGGTCGTTTTGAGATCATATGAAGTCATATTTGTAAAGCACGGAGCATATAGTAGGCATTACATGAGGTTTTCAATTCTTGAAATCGAGTGATTTTATGACTGTAAGCTTCCTGAGGGCAGGGACACATCTAAAATTTCGACATGCCTTACAATAATTATTAACAATAATAACTAGGGAGCAGGTAGGTGACTCAGTGGATTGAGAGCCAGGCCCAGAGACGGGAGATCCTGAGTTCAAATCTGGCCTCAGATACTCTCTAGCTATGTGATCTGGGCTAGTCACTTAAAAAAAAAATTCTTTCCTTCATCTTGGAATCAATACTGTGTATTGGTTCCAAGGCAGAAGAGTGGTTAGGGCTAGGCAATGGGGGTTAAGTAACTTGCCCAGGGTCACACAGGTAGGAAGTGACTGAGGTCAGATTTGAACCCAGGACCTCCCATCTCTGGGCCTGACTCTCAATCCACTGAACCACCCAGCTGCCCGCTCTGGGCAAGTCACTTAATCCCCATTGCCTAGCCCTTACCATTCTTTTCTTTGGACCTGGAAGACAAAAGCTAAGGGTTTAAAAAAATAAATAACCATCATTAGAATTTATAAAGTGCTGGTTATATGCCAGGCATTATCTAAAGTACTTTATATATATATATATAATTTGATCCAGAGTTGTTTAAACCCTGGAATGCAGATGCTATCTTATATTTTACTATTAAGGAAACTGAGGCAAATAGAGATGAAGTGATTTACCCGAAGCAACATAACTGATAGATGTTTGAGGCTGGATTTGAACTTCCTTGGTTGAGGGAAATTCCCTCCAGGAGAATAAGACTTTGAGTGAGAGTTGGGCAGGGTGGGGTAGCCAAAGGAGTGCTATTTGAAGTATGGCATTTAGGAAGTTTTGAGAGTTTTCTTTATCTCCTGGCCACATTTAAGCCCTTATTTCTTATTTGTAAAGAAGTAGGAGACTAGATGGCCTCTTATTTGTGCTTCTGTCTCTCCAAGACCTAACTGAACATACTGCCTAATGAGTGAGTGAATGAATCATCCCCCCCAGACATTCCAGGGTAAAACAGTCTGCTAGGCTTGCCACCTTGTAAATTCCCATCATTTCTCATGAAGGGGGAGAGGGGTACACAGTCTCATCCAATTACATTTTCAGCTGATTTTGCCACATCCAAACTCGAGACATCCATCAGCTCATCACTGAAGTCACTTCCTCCTTTATCAAAGCACTCTTCTCTTCTTCCAGAGTTGGTCTTCATAAATGTCAAGGTTGAAGAAACCATCCCCTTTAAGCCAACCTTCAGAAGATGAGCATTTCTTTCTTTCTTTTTTTTTTAACCCTTACCTTCCATCTTGGAGTCAATACTGTGTGTTGGCTCTAAGGCAGAAGAGTGGTAAGGGTAGGCCATGGGGGTCAAGTGACTTGCCCAGGGTCACACAGCTGGGAAGTGTCTGAGGTCAGATTTGAACCTAGGACCTCCCATTTCTAGTCCTGGCTCTCAATCCACTGAGCTATCCAGCTGCCCCTGAAGATGAGCATTTTTGAACTTAGTCATTAAGTAAGGCATACAATTTCTAGAGTGACTACAATTGGAACCTTTGCAGCTGAATCCAACTTGAAAGAATTGATGCTACCTATTATTAGTCATTATTATTAGAAGTAAGAAGGCAGGTAAATGGAAGCATATAGCTCATACACACTCCTTGGAGGAGGTAAGAAAGGTAATGACAGAGTGGGTTGAATTTTCTTTTATTTTTTAAACTCTGACCTTCTGTCCTAGTATTGATTCTAAGAGAGGAGAATGGCAATTGGGAATGAAGTGACTTGCCCACGTTCACACAGCTAGGATGTATCTGAGCCCAGAATTGAATCCAGGTCCTCCCAACTCCAAGCCTGGTGTTCGATCTACTGTGCTACCTACCTGCTCCCTCAAAGTGGGTTTTATTGAGTGCCCAGAGGTAACAGGGCCCATTATTTCATGGGATATTTGCAATCATGTAAAACTTTTTTTCATATTAGACTCTTTGTGGAAGAGGTCTCAAATGAAAAAAAGAAAACAGAAAGAAGTAGAAAGAAAGTAAAATATCGTTTTAATTCCGTTTCAGTCTGCATTCAGACTCCATCAGGTCTTTCTTGGAGGGCATCAAGTCTCTGGAATTACCTTAGATCACTGCATTACTGAGAACAACTAGGTCATTCGTGGTGTTTTGTCAAAAAAAAATATTGCTGTCACTGTGTACTATGTTCTTCTGGTTCTGCTTTTTTCTTTGCTTTGCATCAGTTCATATAAGTCTTTACAGATTTTTCAAAATTCATCCTGCTTGTCAATTCTTCTGGCATAGTTATATTCCATCACAATCATGTATCACAACTCCTTCAGTCATTCCCCAGCTGACAGACAACCCTTCAATACCCAATTCTTTGCTGCCTCAAAAAGAGGTGCGATACATCTTTTTGTATGAACAGGACCTTTTCCCTTGGATACATTGGTCATTAAATATTACAGTACTTTGGTAAATATTTGTACAAAGACCAGCATGAACACCACTGCAGCTTCTGCGCCAAAATCAGGGACTAAAGATGAAACGTTAAAGAAATTCTACATTGAATAATAAGACTTTCCACATCGAATCGACATAACACTTTGGTATTTGGTGACTTCAACTCAAAGGTGGGAAAAGGTGAGGGAGAAGGAGAAATGTATGGACAAGTAGGACTGATGAAGAAGACATGAAAGACACCAAAGGCTACAGAAGCCTAAAGACTCCATCTAACATGAATACTCAGAACAAAGAATTATCAGGTACTGGACGTGACAAGCACCTATCTGTGTGCAGGCAGACCATCAAGTCATCAGAACTAAGGTCAAAAGTAATTTTTAAAATATGAGGAAGGAATAACAATGGGATAAGATATAGAATTGAAACAACTTAAACCTGAAATACTTAAACGAAAGTAGAATATCAAAACTTGAATGGACAACAGGAAGAGCATCAACACTGTCTATAATATTTTTATCCAGGCTAACAAATGTTAATTAATTGCTCCAAGACAGAGACCTAAACCCCCTCCCCCAAAGGCTCTTAGTACGCATCTGACTTACTTGCCAGATGGAAGGAGACAGCTGCCAAAGACAATTCTGGGTTAGGATTTGTATTTTTCTTTGTAAAATCTTACTCAAAAAGGCACTTGACAATTATGATTGTTACCACGTCACGAATCATAGAGAAGCGTTGGAGAGGAAAACCATTTAAAGAAAGCTTGGTGAGATATTGCCGTCCCACGGGTACTGCAGGTGAAATAGGAAAGAAGAATACAAATGGGAGAAAAGTGGAAAAGATTTGTTGAAATGATTTCAAAAACTGCTTCCATCATATAGGATGATGGAACAACAAAGCTCATATCTTAACATCACAGGCCCTTAGGTGCTTCTAAAGGAGGTATGTAGAAATGTTACAAAAGAGAACCAAGAGGGGGAAGGCAGACATATGGAATGAAGAATACAGAGCAGAGGTCCATACTTGGGAAGCCACAGAGCTGTGAACACCTTGAGAAACTGACATACAAGGTAGGGGCAAAGACCAAAAGCCTGGAAGAAAAACCAACAAACCTCAGACATTATTAATACAGAAAAAAGGTGGTCAGAAGAACCCCATACACTTACTTCTTCTTCTATTAAACCAAATCCTTATACCA
Organism: Gracilinanus agilis; assembly: GCF_016433145.1. Lineage (NCBI taxonomy): Eukaryota > Metazoa > Chordata > Mammalia > Didelphimorphia > Didelphidae > Gracilinanus > Gracilinanus agilis. Next base: position 13,388,463 of record NC_058133.1, on the reverse strand, counting down.
GTAGTCTATACTGTAATTGAAAGCATTTTTAAATGTTCTGCCATATTTTTATTTATTTTGTTGACCATTTACCTTTTTAAATGCTTTTATTTTTCAGTTACATGTAGAAGCTATTTTTGACAATTGTTTTTTGACATTTAAAAAATCAGATTTTCTCCCTTTGAAGGTATTTTTGATGAGGAAATTAATAGGCCACAAGAAGGCTTTCACAAGTAATAATCAATATGCCCGCAGTATAGATAATGTAAGATTGCATTGGGCAACTAATTGTTGGCTACAAAAAAAAGCATTTGATTTGGTAGAACAAGACCCTACCTTATAAGCTCTTATACAACAAGGGACCTCTGGAACATTCCTACATCAGAATTATCCATATTTCCTTAGAAGATAAAACAACAGAAATGTTGTTTGTTGTTGTTCAGTTGTGTACAACTCTTTGTGATCCCATTTGGAGTTTTCTTAGCAATGATACCACACGGTTTTTCCATTTCCTTCTCTAGTTCATTTTACAGATGAGGCAAATAGTGTTAAATGACTTGCCCAAGGTCATGCAGCTATAAACATGTGAAGCTGATTTTGAATTCAGATGAATCTTCTTGACTCCAAAGCTGGTGCTCTATCCACTTAGTGCCTGAACACAACAGAAATAACCATTTTCAATGACTCCCTAATAACAAACAGAAGGGAAAGCAGAATAGGGATATATATATATCAAGCATTAGTCACTGTAATGTGGAAGATCCAGTGTAATCTCCAAATTGGAGAAGGATTCCTTGAGGATGGTGAGATCTTCCAAATGTTCCTATTGGGAGATGATATTGGGCTAATTGTATAGTCTCAGAATATTGCAGAGTAAGTAATCCATAATCAGTCAAAGGAGTTGGACCTGGCCATTTAAAAAAGAAATACCAAGTGAATGAAAAATGGCCATTGCCCAGATTTGAACATGCATTTGAATGAAGACCTTAAAGATCATGACTTATAATGTGTTTCTAAGACAGAGAACACAGATGTACACTAAGGTGGATCTCAAGGTGACCAAGAGGAGAGTAGCTTGGATTGACTCTGGAACATTATAAAACTCTTTTCCTCTAGGGCAGTGATGGGCAAACTTTTTAAAGAGGGGCCAAAGGAAAGGAAATACTCCTCTGTCAGGCTGTTTCTAAGGCAACTCTTTCGAAGCTTCATTGTATTGTATCCTATTCAGTGTATTTGTCAGATTAGGAATAATGTCACAGGGCAGATAGAACATTTCAGGGAGCCACATCTGGCCCACTGGCCATAGTTTGCCCATCACTGCTCTAGGAGAAAACAAATTACAGTAAATTTCTCTGACAAAGGCTTCATTTCTCAAATATATAGAGAACGAATTCAAATTTATAAATATCTGAGGCATTCTCCAACTGATAAATGACCAAAGAATATGAACAGGTAGTTTTCAGAAGAAGAAATCAAGGCTAGCAATAGTCATATAAAAATGCTTTAAATCACTATTGATTAGAGAAATGTAAATTAAAACAATCCTGAAGAACCAACTCACACCCATCAAATTGGCTAATATGACAGAAAAGGAAAACCACAAATGTTGGAGGGGATGTGCGAAAATTGGGACATTAATGCCCTCTTAATGGAGTTGTGAACTGATCCAACTATTCTGGAGAATGATTTGGAACTATGTCCAAAGCTATCTCAACAATATTCCTACAAAATCAGTATCCCAAAGAGATCAAAGAAAAAGGGAAAAGGTCTTTTATGTACAAAAATATTAGTTGCAGTTCTATGGTTCAATATTGGCAAAGAATTGGACAACACCCCTCAAATGGAAGATGACTGAACAAGTCATGATATATGATTGTGATGGAACATAAGAAATGATAAGCAGGAGGATTTCAGAAAACCTGGAAAGACTTACATGAACTGATGCAGAGTAAAGTGAGCAGAACCAGAAAAACATTGTGTGTAATAATAGCAATATTGCATGATCGTCCACTGTGAAAGACTTAGTTATTCTGAGCAATACAATGATCCAAGACAATTCTGAAGGACTTATGGAGGGAAATGCTATCTATCTTCAGAGAAAGAAGTAATGGAGTCTGAAAACAAAGCTAACTTTTTAAGACTTTGTCCCTCCCTCCCTCCTTCTTTCTTCCTTCCTTCCTTCCTTCCTTCCTTCCTT
>NC_058133.1:13351761-13381506 GCF_016433145.1 Gracilinanus agilis | reverse complement strand
GCCCCGGGAGGTAGCCCAGCATGGCCAGGGGGCTCGGCTGGGAGCCCCAGCCCCAGGCAGCGGAGGCGGCAGCGGCGGCGGCGGAGTCGTCGTCTCCCCCGGCCGCCCGTGGCGGCTGCGGCTGCGGCTGCTGCTGCTGCCGCCCGGGCCGGGGCCGCGGTGCGCCCTCTGGGGCAGGGGCCGGAGCTGCGGCCGGGGGCCGAGCCCGGAGCCGGGGGCCGCCGCCGCCGCTCTGGCTGCTCTGCCTGGCCCTGCTGTGGCGGCTGGGCGGCGCGGCCGACGCTGACTTCTCCATCCTGGACGAGGCGCAAGTGCTGGCCAGCCAGATGCGGAGGCTGGCCGCCGAAGAGCTGGGGGTCGTCACCATGCAGGTAGGCAGCAGCCCCAGACCTGCTTCCTGGGCTCGGCCCTCTCTGCCCCTTGCCATGGCCCCTCCTGCCCACTCGGCACCCCCTTCTTCGCCTTGCAAATGTAACCCCGCTCCCCAACTCCCCGCAAAGTTCCTCCCCTGCAAACTCTCGCGTTCCTCTTTGTCTTCCGGGCCCCCTGCCTTCCTTTGGGCTCTTCCGAGGCCCCGCTGGCCCGCACTCCCAGCCTGCCTCCCACACCCCTCGTCCTCTAGTTCCCGGGGGCAAGACTGGCTGCGATTTGGGAGGATGCCCAGAGAGGTGTAGTGAGAAGCGTGGTGGGGGCAGCTGGGCTCTGCGCCTCCGCCTCCCTGCCCCCTACCAGGGAGGGAGCTGGGGGCTCTGCTGATCCTTCTCCCCGGACGCCCCGCAGGCTCCAGAGCCCAGCCTCGTGGGCCGGGATGTAGTCTTGCCTGGGCGCGCGGTGGGCAGAGCTCGGGGTGCGGGACGCGACGTGGGGTTTGTTTTTGTTTGGGTCTTTTGGGTGGAGCGAGCACCGATTCTCCCTCACCCCAGACTGTTGACCTTCTTCCCTCTGACTCAGGCGAGGAAGAGGACTTCGCAGACTAATTGCCTCTGCTTGTCGGTAGTGGCGGCTGGCATGAGCCTGAGGAGACTCGCCCAACTGCTCGATTTCTCTCGTACCCGGGGAAGCGTCTCTTAGCAGGAGGTTCTCTTCTTGTACTTAGCCGGGGAGGCCCAGTCTGTGCTGATGGGGAAAGCTCCGCTTCGTTTGTAATGATTGTTGCGAGCCTTCCGATACTCTGTAGCCCGAGTTCGGTAACGTGTTATTAATGACAACAGGAATGGCATTCCGAGTAATCCCGGGGCCTTCGAGGCCGGCCGAGTTTGCTGGAATGCGCTGCTCTGCTAGGTGGAGGGCTCCGATTTCATTTCTTGCCTCCACCTCCCACTGGGAGAGATGTTTGGAATCATTTGGGGACTCAGGTTTCCCCAGGATTCCTCCTCCCTCCCTCTCTCCACCCCTAGGCAGAGCACATTTCTCGAGGCCAATTTCCAGACTTTTAAACTTGAATCCGAGACCCCCGAGGCTTACTTTTTTAGGGGAACGTGGGGGAGGCTGAGAAAGGGAAGGGCCCGTTTGGCTGTTTTTTGTAACCCCCGGCTTATGCCCGACTGAATAAATCTCCCGCGAGCCCCCTTCCCACTCCCCCTGGTTTTTGTATAACAATTGTCGGAGTTGGGATGCAATGGCTGCTCCCGGGCTCGGGTCCTTCTGCTGGAGAATCGGGCTTTAATTTTCTGCGAGATGAATCCCTTTGATTTTGGCCTAGAACAGGCCAAATTCTTGAGGCTAAAGGAATTTTCTGAGGAAGCGAGTTTTAAAGCAGGAGAAGGAAGGCGGCGGAAAAAAGACCTGTTGTGTAAATAAATATTGGGGGGAAAATTCTTTCAGGCCAGAGAAACAGCTTGTCTTCCTGAAGGACAGTCACCCCCTCACAATACGCCGCGATCCTCATGCTGGTGATCTGGGAGCTCTTTTACACCTCCCCAGGCCCGGAACCCTTGGCTGACTGGGGCTTGTCTCCCGAGAAGCCGATAGTGGGCCCCTTTATAGGCACTTCTCCCTCCTAGGCAGACAAAAGGTGAAATCAGATCCCAACACATTGTAATTCAGGTAGGGATCAGAAGCAAATGTAGTTTTAAAAGCCCAGGCCACAGAAAAGGAGACCATTAAAAAAAAAAAAAGAATCCATAGGGGTCTGGGTCCAAATGGCTTTTTATCTCCTCCAAACTGGCGCTATTCTAGCACCTTTGGGAAGTCTTTGTGGTAGCTGACCTCCTGTGGCCTGGCCTTTGTCCTGCAGAAAGTGGAGTGGCCCCCTCTGCTTTTACTTGTGAGCCCGGGCTCCTGGCTTTACTCATTCTGCATAAGGGATAGATAGACCATTTCCCAGGATATTTGGAGGAGATAGACTTTTCACTTGGCATATACCAAACGTTTTCCAGTGCTGGTATTTCTTCTCCATTACCCCTCCTCCCCCACTTTGGAATTTCTGTAGCCATTTCAGAATTGTATTGCTTTGGTTCCTTAAGGTGGGAAGCTCTAGACAGCCGGGAAAAGACTGTGACTTGGTTATAACTGGTCTGGTAAGGATGCTTATCTATGTATGGCACTTCAACTGGCCTTATAGATAGCATGGTGGCCACCAGGTGGATAGATAGTTTGGTAAACCTAGGAGGGATGACCTTGTTTCTTGGTGGACATCCTCTTGCCATTGTTGGGGTGGGGGGAGGGTGTGCCAAACTTTCCCTTATCAATCCGTTCCCTTTGAAATTGATTTGCATTTTAAACAAAATTTGCTGCCAAGCTATTCCTTGAATGAATTTGGAATCAAAATTTTACTGCCAAAAGTCCCCCCCCCCCCCCATTGGCCTGGCTTTTTTTTCTGCTGTGTTTGGAGAAGCTGCAGAGGAGGGAGGCGGAGGAGGAGGCTTATAAAAAAAGTTAGACTATTGAAAAGGAAGATTTTTAGAAAAACCAGGCCTCTCTCTCAGTGCCATGGTTTCCTAGGATGTTTTTCTCATGCTTGCTAATGGAGTTAGACAGTTGGAGAAGCCGTTTTCCTTAAGGCTTTAGATCTGGGTTTCCCTAATGAGGCCGATATGTTCATTGCATTCCCCGTTTAGTAAGAGTTGGAAAGAAAATTCTTTGAAATGAATTTTTCTTCACCATCTACTCTGGCCTAAGGAAGCCATCCCTGAGAGGGGCTGCTTAGGTGACAAGGGCATTGTCTAATGACAGGCTGAGGGATAAAGCTGAAAACCTGGTCCTGAGGCTGGTGGGAGGCGGGCAGGCCCTCCCAAGTTCCTAGGAACATTAAACCCCTCCCTAAAGATTTAGAAAGGAATGGCCATGGGAAAGGGCCTCTGTTTGGTCATCAATGGGCAGCCGAGACTAGATCATCTCTCCAAGGCCCCTTCCTGTTCTTTGACAATCTCTCACTCAGCCAGTAAGCATTTGTTCAATTCGAATTTTTAAATTAGATCTTTTGTTTTCTGCTGCCTCGGTTTCTCCTGTGCTCCTTCCCCTCCCTGTTCCCAGAGAGCCATCCTTTATAACAAAGAATTAAACCAACAAAAAAGATTAGAAATTCAGGAAAATTTGATCAAGAAATGGAAACGTCTGACATTATATGTAATAGTCCACATTGTGGAATCTCCTCCTCTGCAAAGGGAAGGGAGGGGTAAAATCTTCTCATAATTCTTTGGAGACAAGTCGACAAGCATTTATAATGTACATTTACCATATATATCCTGTGGGCAGTGGTGGCTGCCTATAGGTGACCCAATGGATACAGCTGCTGGGCCTGGGATCTCAGGGAGATGTGAGTTCAAATTTGAACCGAGACACTTCCTAGATCTGGGTTTCCCTAATGAGGCCGATATGTTCATTGCCTGATGTGTGACCACGCATGGGCAAGGCATGTCACCCTGTTTGCCTCAGTTTCCGCATCTGTATAACATGCTGGAGAAGGAAATGGCCAACCACTCTAGTGTCTCTGCCAAGAAAACCCCAAATGAGGGGCAGCTGGGTAGCTCAGTGGATGGAGAGCCAGACCTAGAGATGGGAGGTCGTAGGTTCAAATCCATCCGGCCTCAGACACTCCCCAGCGGTGTGACCCTGGGCAAGTCACTTGACCCCCATGGCCCATCCTACCACTCTTCCACCTAGGAGCCAATACACAGAAGTTAAGGGTTTAATAATAAAAAAAAAAAAGAAAAGAAAGCCCCAAATGGGATCATGAAGAGTTGGACACGACTGAAATGACTGAGCAGCGTCAGCAACAAAGAACACCCTCTGCAGGCACTGTGCCAGGTGCTGCCGGAGACTAAAGGAGAGACAAAAACCAGCTCCTGCTCTTTAGGAGCTTACAGTCGAATGCAGCGACCAATACAAAAATAACTCGGCTACATACAGAATAGTTGAAAGGCACCAAACGATTTTCTTATTCTGTATGGCAGTGAGACCCGGGCCTGCCTCTTCATTCATTCATGCCTTTACTATTTAGTAAGCACTCGCTGTGGGCAAGGTACTCTCCGTGGCTCTGTGTAGCCTTCTGTGGCTTTATTAGAGAAGCAAGGTGGGCAGGAGAAGCCCGAGGGACCATGTGGCTCCAAGAACTGCTTACCAGGGGAAGGGGCCACTCCAGGAACTGGAGCTCTCATTGGTGTTCTTCAAGCAAAGCCTGATGGACCACTTGCTAGGTGGCTTATAGAAAGCGTTCCTTTGTGGGGAGAGGGTGGTTTGGATTAGATGACCAATAAAGACCTTTCTAACAAGGACTGCAAGAAAACTCCATGGAGGTGACTTGCCCAAGGTCACACAGCTAGTAACTGTTGAAGTTAGGCTTGGAATCCAAGTTGATTCTTTTCACTGCATCTCATGAAAAATTAATTAGTGCATTTTTTTTAAACCCTTAACTTCTGTGTATTGGCTCCTTGGTGGAAGAATGGTAAGGGTGGGCAATGTGGGTCAAGTGACTTGCCCAGGGTCACACAGATTAATTAGTGCATTTTACAAGAGCTGTCGCAAAGCACTGACTAGCTTCTATTTGTGGGCCCTGCAGCACAATTGTGTCCAGTGGTCGGTTCTCCTTTTTAAATTCATTTTTCACTCAATAAAATGATGATCAAAAGAGTGACATAAATTTAGTCCCGATGATGTGCCTAGCACTGTGTTCGATCATTAGCCTCGGTGGTGGTTGGGTTGAGTAAGGCTGAGAACATCGTGGTAGAGTGTGGGGAAGAGGGAGTGTGGATTCAGGGCTCTGGCTCCAAATTCTGGTTTGGCTCCATTTTTTCAGTCATTGGGCAAGCGTTGATGGAGGGCCTGACGCTGTGCTGAACACTGGGAATGTGGAGGAAGACAAGAGCCAAGCCCTACTCTCAAGGAGTTTCTGAGGGGGAGACAAGCAAGCCCTGCAGACAGGCTAAATTGTGGCTAGCCAATAGAGGGAAGGCACCAGAATCAAGAAGCATTGGGCAAGACTTTCCTCCCAGTCTGCCCAGGGGTCAGCAAACTCAGCCCTCACGCCTGTTTCTGGACAGTCTGGGGGCTAAGGATGAACCTTTACTAGAAAAACTGATCGTAGCGAGGAGGCTGTGCAGAAACAGGGCAGAGGGCACCGTTTGCCAAGCCCTGGGTGGACAGAAGGATTTGAGCTGGCACTTGAAGGAAGCCAGGGAAGCCAGGAGGCAGTGATGAGGAGGGAGAGCATGCCGGGCCCAGGGGACAGGCAGGGACAATGCTCAGAGCCAAAAGATGGAGTATCTTGTTAGGGAAATATCAAAGCCAATGGGAAAGGGTCTGTGTGTGGGAGGTGGGGGTGGGGGGTGAGGAGTAAGAAGATTGGGAGGGTTTGTGTAAGGGGGAGGGGAATTATGAAGGACTTTAATTGATCCTGGAAATAATAGAAAGCCACCACTACAGTTTATTGGAGGGGGGAGGGGGTTTTGTAGTCAGAGGGCACTTTGACAGCTGGATGGAGAATGGACTGGCCTGGAGAGAGTAGCTGGCAGACCCACCAGCAGGCTATTGCAGTAATATAGGCTTAAGAGGCAGCTAGGTGGCTCAGTGCAGAGAGTCAGACCTGGAGACTGGAGGTCCCGGGTTCAAATCTGGCCTCAGACACTGCCTCGCCGTATGACCCTGAGTGAGTCACTTAACCCAACCTGTTCAGCTCTTACCACTCTTCTACCCTGGAAATGATACTTAGGATGGACTCCAAGTCAGAAGGCAAAAGTTTAAATAATAATAATAACAATAATGGTAATAATAATAATAATAATAATACAGACTTCAGGTGAGAAGGACTTGCACCAGGGTGTTGGTGGCAGTTTTAGAAGAGAGAAGAAGGAAAGAGCTTATATTTAGGTGAAATGGACCCTTGATTGGATATGGGGTGGGGAGCAGGAGGGGGTTGTTGAGGATGACACCTGGGCTGTTATTCTCCATAGCTGGGAGGTTGGTGTTGTCTTGCCTAGGAATAAGGAAGTTTGGAAGCAGAGAAGGGTTTTGAGAGAAAGATAATGAGTTTTGCTTGAGGCGTGTTAAGTTGAAGATGTCCTCAGTACACTCAGGTCAAGATGCTTACTTAGTAGCTGTGTAATTTGGGGCAAGTGCTGTCTGTCCCCTGCTCGACTTTAGTTTCTTCTTTTGTAGAATGGGGGCAGGGGGGTTGGGGAAACTAGGAAGCTAGGTCACTTAACATTGGATGACTCAGTTTCTCCATCTGTAAAATGAGCTGGAGAAGGAAATGGCAAAGCACTCCAGTATCTTTGCCAAGAGAACTCTAAAAGGAGTGATGAAGAGTCAGACATGAGTGAAATGACAGAGCTACAACAGAATGGGAAGAGTAGACCACTAGAGCATCTCTAGAGTTCCTTTTTAAAAAAAATATATTAAAATATGTCAGTATAATTTTAAGTGATTGTTTTCTGACATTTTGTGATCCATGTTCTCTTGACTCAGCCCCCTTTCTCCAAGACAACAGGTGATATGACAGATGTTGTACATGTGTTATCATACAATACATACTTCTATATTCATGATGCGATAGAAGTCATCTACATTAGAGAAAAATTCTTGGAGGAAATAAAGTGAAGAATAGTATGGTCCAATTCACATTCAGACTCCATCAGTTCTTTCTGTGGTGGTGGAGAGCCTTTTTGGTATGAGTCCCTTGGGGTTGTCCTGGATCCTTGCATTGCTGATAATAGTCAAGTCATTCACAGTTGATCTTTATACATTATTGCTGTTCCTGTGTACAATGTTCTCCTGGTTCTGCTCATTTCACTTTGCATCACTTCCTAGAAATCTTCCCGGGTTTTTCTGTGATCATCCTGTTCATCATTTCTTAGGGCACAATAGTAGTCCATTACAATTATATACCACAACTTGTTCAGTCATTTCCCATTAGGTGGGCATCCTTTCAATTTCCATTCTTTGCCACCATAAAAAAGAGCTGCTATTAATCTTTTGGCACAAGCTGGTCCTTTCTCCCTATCTTTGTTCTCTTTGGGATATGGACCCAGTAGTGGTATTGCTAGGTCAAAGGATATTCACAGTTTTATGGCCTTTGGGCAAAGTTCCAGATTGCTCTCCAGAATGGTTTTATCAGTTCACAGCTCCACCAATAGTGTATTGGTGTCCCATTTTTCCCATATCCACTTTAACGGTTACCATTTTCCTTTTTGATCCTATTAACTAATCTAATAGGTGTGAGGTATTACCTCAGAATTGTTTTAATTGCCATTTCTCTAATCAATAGTGATTTGATGTATTTTTTCATGTGACTAAAGATTAAAGTTCCTTCTGATGTTCATGCCCCGATAGGGCATGTAACATAGGGAGTAAATTGAAGCACAGAGGAGTTGAGTGACCTGCCCAGGATCACACAGCCAGTGTGGGTCAGGAATGCGAAGCATCTATAGGTCAAATTAAAATCTTCTGTCCATTTGGGAATTTATATTCTCTCAGGGGAGCTGGACTGACTGCCTTTTGATTTTCTTTTTGTATCCCCAGCACTTAGCACAGTGCCTGGCACATAGTAGGCACTTTATAATATTAATTGATTGTTTAAGGAAATAGAAAATGAATTCAAAGTGATTTGAGGGAGAGGCACCAAGAGCTGGCCTCATGGCAGAGTTGGTGCTGTCTTTTTTAACTGAGTGGCTTGAAGGGTAATAATGATTATAAAAGGCAGGAGCAAGAAGGGAATGCAATTCAGGCATGGAGCTCAGCTTGGACAAAAACTTGGAGATGGGAGATGGGGAGCAGGGAATAGACCGCTTTAGCTTACAAGATTCATGTTAGGTGTGAGAGCTCACCTTTTTAGCTGTTCTGCCTATCACTGTAAACTCTCCTTAGCATTATAGAACAGTCAGGGATCATTATCAGCATGCTGGAACCCAGGTAGTTTGGATATTTAGGGCATCGTTGTTAGGCTGGGTCAAATATTTAGCTTCTCTTTAGTACTGGGTATGATCACCCCCCTCTTCTCCTAAGATAATTCTTCTGTTGCTTTAAGATTTCTTTATGTCTTGAACCAAATAATTTTAGTAACAGTCATCCATCGGCATTTACAAATAGCTGGTTTTGTCACAGCGCACTTAGCATTAATGAAAATCTGCTGCCTCTACTCCTCGGAAATGGCCTCTCCAGGGAGTAGAATCAAATTGCCCATTAGTGGAACAATTTGGAGTTGAGCATAGTGGAAACGGACCCAAGAAAAAACCCCATTAAAACTGTCTGTTTTTTAATAGCCCTGTGTCCCGTTTGGGTTTTTATGGAATCTCATTTCTCTCTTCTGTATTCATCCTTGGCACCGTACCCAGTTATTCCTCTCCCTACTAGCCCTGGGTCCTCTACTCTAAATAATTGGCTGGACCAGCCAGGCTTGAAGTCGAGAGGGGTAGTTCTTAAAGGGGAGATGGATTTCCCCCTGACAAAACTAGCCCGAATTATGTTGAATTTTACCAGGGGAGTTGCAGAAATTTCCTGTATATTGTATCTCCTTTCGTCCTTGACACACACGTGGCTTAATTCTCATTTTTCCATGCAAACTACCAAAGAAAAATGGAACTCTTAACATGGGAGCCCCAGTATCTCACATTTCATGTCACTCATGATGGTAGAATGTTAGAGCCGGAATGGAATGGAGAACTTGCGGGCTCATGGAGTGCCATCATCTGTTTACATTAGAGAATAAGAAAAGCCCAGACCCAGGGACCGACTGCTTCAAAAAGTTCCTGGAAGAGTCCTGGGCTCTAAATGAGGTCTTCTAACTCCTAACTCTATGCTTTTTCTATCTGATCTAAAGGATCTTATTTACCGAAGTGGGACCATCAATGTAGGTACCTTTGAAGTCCAATCTAGGACTTCACATCCCTGTTCTGCCCACTTGATTTTCTGGATGTCTATGGGCAAGTTTCCTAACTTATGTAGGCCTCAGTTTATTCATCTGTCAAAATGAAATGTCCTCTGGGGTCCCTCCTCATTCCAAATTCTGATCCTAGAACAAAAGAGAGGAAGCAAAGACTCTTTATAGCAGTGATTCCCAAAGTGGGCGCTACCACCCCCTGGTGGGTGCTGCAGTGATCCAGGAGAGCGGTGATGGCCACACTTTTTTTGTATTACATTCTATTCTGAGTTCAATAAATAGTTTCATAATTTCCGGGGGGGGCGCTAAGTAATATTTTTTCTGAAAGGGGGCGGTAGGCCAAAAAAGTTTGGAAGCCACTGGTGTATAGTATTACCTTTCTTTTCCCAGGGCTTGTAATCACTACATGCTCTTTAAATTGGATCTATACTTCATCCTGTGCAATTATCTCTCCTAAAGCCATCAAAACTTTTCAGTTGGCAAAGTGGGATGATTTGGAATTAGTCATATTCTCTCTGGGAGAACTGTGATGGATAAATAGGGTGTTACTAAAGTTGGGGGGTGCTCTCCTTCCCTTGCTGAGTGATGGAGGGGTAAAAGGTGATTCAGGTAATAGGAGAGGAATGAAAGGGATGGCTGAGTTTAGGGAGGAATGGACAAGGCGGTATTAGGTTGATAAGAGTACTGGGTGAGGTGTTCAGGAGAGGCAGCTAATACAGGCTAGACACTCAAGCTAGAGACAGAGGATATTGGGGGTAATAGGCTGAACTCTTCCAGAGAGGGAGATACTTTTATAGACACAAGGAATAGGGCCAGTCAGAAATGATTGAAAGCTGACCTGAGGGCTTTCTTGTCAGTTTCTCAAGTCCTCCCTATCAGTGAAACTGAAGGGATTCAGGAGGAAGCTTGGGCAACTACTTCCTCCCAAGATGGATGCCTCCAATTTCCCTCAGGAAATAAAAGAGAAATTTCCTTCCCCTTCAACCCTTGCCTAATTCTTCAACACAATGATTCTCCAGAGGGTTTGATTAGGTAGCAAAGGGATTTATTAATGTTCAGGGTTGGTCAGGAAGGAGAAAGGGGTTTGGGGTTTCTGACAGCCGCTAGGGAGAAACTCAAGATGGGGGAGGGTCACAGGAATGGGTTAAACTGAGAGAGGACCTGCTTCTCTCAGCCAGGGAAGATTTGGCTGCTTTTAAAGTAGAGGGTATACTAAAGGGATAGTTAGAATTCAACTTGCCTATTGGGGAAACTAAGCCCACAAAGTCTATTCACTAAAAACCCAAAGCCACCCTGCCTCCCAGAGCCCCAGGAAAATAGGCAGGAAAAAAAACAGTGAAATACTATGGAGAAGGTCAGGGAGAGGTCCAGAGAAATTAGCTAGGTTCAAATTGTCCAGAGACAAGGCACAGGCCAAAGCAAAACCAAAAGCCAAATCAGAGCTCTAGTTAGTCCTTCCTCTCTGTTCAAGCCTCAGGGACCAACTGACTCCTCTTAGAATTCTAAGGCTTCTAACTGCCAAAAGTTTTCAGTTGGCCCCCTGCAAGAGCAAAAGCCTCTCTTGCATCTTTTGCATTACAGAACACGCAAGAAATGATGTTTCCATAAGTTAATCACCACAAAAGAGCAGAAGGATTGAGAGCCACCATGATAATAGGCAGCATGGAGTAGGAGTAAGAAAGAACATAGGAATCTAGACCTGGGTTGCACAAAATCAATCCCATATCTTCCTAGCTGGGTGACCTTGACTATGTCATTTCCTTTCCCAAGGCACCGTGGGCTTCAGTTTCCTCCTCCACCACACAATGAAAATATTGGACTACAGATACTCTCTAAGATCCCTTCTGGCTCTAAAGATATGGTCTTATGCTAACCAAGAGATCTCTGCTATAGTCTTGGTTCTGATGACCAGTGGAACCATTGAGTGGAGAGTGAGTCCTCCCTCTTTTGGGCTCCATTGTTGGATTTGTTGATTGTATCCATTACTGGTCATGAGCTCCTTCTTTCACCAGTTACTTCCTCATAGCTAGGTCCTGGCTTGGTTTTGGCAGGCCGTATACCAAGAGTGAGTGAGCAGTATGATATGAAAGCAAATGAGCTACCAGTTTAAACTGTACTAATAGAGTATTTAGAGAGCCTCATTTGCATTTTTCTTTTTTTTCTCTTTTTTTTTCTCATTTGCGTTTAAAGACTGAATTGGGCTCTGTGGAGATCTTGGCCACCTAGAACTTCATGTTGAAGCTAAGATGAAAATGAATCAGCATAAAAGGAAAGTTCCATGTGCTGGCTTAGAAAATCAATTCCACATATAAAAGACGGGGGTAGCTGGGCTATTTGACAGGTCACCAGAAAAAGATTGGGGGGTGTCAATGGGATGCAAACTCAGTAAGATGATGATGATAGCTAATACTTATATAATTCTCTCTCTCTCTTCCTCTTCCTCTCTCTCACTTTCTCTCTATATATATAGTTTACAAGTTTATATAATGACACATCCAGTTTACATTACATAATACGACACATATACACACATAGCATTTATAAGGTGTTTTATGAAGTTATCTTATTTCATTATCGTGAGAAACTTGCATTATCGCAACAAACTTTATCACCCCCATTTTATGGATGAGGAAATTGAAGCTGAGAAGAGGCTCAGTGACTTGTACACGGTCATCAATAAGAAATAAACATTTCTTAAATGCCTTCTATATGCCAGGCACAGTGCTAGGGAAAGGTAAAAGAGATTTGTTGAGATTCTCTCTCTAGGGGCCCACAGACTAATGGGAAAGACACCGGGTAAACAACTATGTCCAAATGAGGAATAGATTGGGTAAATTGGAGATAATCAATTTGCATTAAGGGGGGATTGGAAGAGACTAGTTAGTGTCTGAGGCAGTATTAGAACTCAGATCTTCCTGCCTCCCAAGTTCAGCCTTTTTTCTACTTGACCCTCTAGCTTCCTCAGTGAGAGTGAGTGGTGTGCTGTGGCCACCAAGAAAACTCATGTGGCCTTAACCTGCTTTAAGAGGAGCCTAGGAGTAGTCAGGACTAGGGGTGGGTAGCCCCGCAGTACTCCGGATTAAATCTAGAATGTGCTCATCATTTCTGGACACTGGAGTGTCCAGAATAGGGCACACGTGATGATAACAAATCTTAGGTCCTTACACATTCACATGTGGATGGGGACAAGGGCAAGGATGTTTGGCTTGGACATTGGAGGAGGGACGAATAGCTGTATTTACATCTTTGAAGAGGTGTCCCCTGCAAGAAGGTAGACTTGTGCTGTCTGGTCCCACATATTAGAGCTGGAAGGAAGAATCTGGCATCATTTGCAGAGGCGGATCTACATTCGATGCCCGGAAAAAACCTGGTAATAATTAGTTTTCCCAAAGTAGAATGGGTCACCTCAAGACACTCGAGCCAATGCTGGATGACCATGTGTCTGGTCTGTTTTAGAAAGGCTTCCTGTTGAGCTGTGGGTGGGACTCTGTCGCTGCTGAGTTTTCTTCCAACTGTAAAATGTTCTGATTCTGTAATTCCATAGATAGGTTGAAGATTCCTAGAAGGCAAAGTCCATCTGCTACTGTCTCTTATCTTGAGACATTGGAGGGCTTTTAAAATGTCACAATTCTGCTGAGGATAATGATGTAAGAAGAGATTTTTCTTGCTTCTGCCACCTTTGTGCTTATCCTGTCTTACACTGCTGTCCTGAGTGAGTGAGTGAGTGAATGAATGAATGACCAACTTTTTATTGAGCACTTATTATGTGCCAAGCATTGTTCTAAGTGCTGAGGCTACAGCTACCAAATCAATAGAGTCTCTGATGTCAAAGAATTCACATTCTAATTAGTGAAGAGAACAATGTATTGAGAGTTTAACAATAGAGGGCAGATGGAAAGTTCCAGTGATCCTTAGGGTGCAAAGACAGGGCAGATGTTCATCGACCTTTTTTAGTCAATTTTCCATTGTTAAAACCACATCCCATTTCTGATGTCGCCAATGAATTGGTCAAGTTGACAACACCAAGTGATTTTCTCAAAGGGAGGATAAAGGGAGTCAGCATTTATTAGGCGCTGACTGTGTCCCAGGGATACAAAGAAAAGAAAAAAATCTGTCTGCCCTTAATGAGATAAAAATCGAATGTGGGAAATAGCTTGTAAGCAGTTATGTACACACAAGATATATACAGGATTTATTAGAGGGAAGCCATTGGGATTAAGGGGTACCAGGAAAGACTTCTTTCAGGAGGTGAGATTTCAGCTGAAACTCAAAATAAGTCAGGGAAACTAGAAGGCAGAGACAAACGGGGGACACGTCCAAGTGTGGGGAAGGACTAGTGAGAAAACACAGACACACACACTCTCTCTCTCTCTCTCTCTCTCTCTCTCTCTCTCTCTCTCTCTCTCTTTCTCTCTCTCTTTCTCTCTCTCTCTGAGAGTTTCAGCTTCCATTTACCGTTCACTGGTCTGACCAGAGGGACGCACTCCCTCTCTTCGATCACAGCGTTAGTGACAATTTGTCAGAGATGTTATAGAGGGGATTCCTAGTTGGATCAGACGTTGGCCTATGTGGTTCTACGCTCTCTTAAGTCTATTCCACTCTTAAGATCTTACAATTTTATGGGCATCTGGGCTTGCCGTGTGGTTTGCCTTGCCATCAGGGATCAAGGTCAAGTCCATGACTACCAGCCCATAGACCTCGGGAGCCCGTGGTTCAAGCCATATAGCATCACTGGAAGAAAGCTTGGAGTTGGTCAAAGCCCTTTACAGTCTCCCAGATGCCCGCCTTCTTTCTTTCTTCTACCGTGCTTGGCGCAGTTTATTATGCAGTATCAGAGTTTGCTCAAAACAGACTATGAACAGACCAGTTCTCGGACCTGCATATCGAATCCTCATAACACAGGACGGACTCAGGGGTTTTTTTCATCCACTTATTTTTCCCTGTGTGGATAGTAAAGCCAAACTCTCTGTAATGATCCTGGATCTCACTTAGGTGACTGCAATGTCCCAAGTAGATGAGTTATTTTACTTGTTAAAGTTTCGTTGCTGCTTTATGTTCATTTCTGGATGCAGCTCATCCCACACCACTCAGCTAGCCTTGCTCTAACACAGAACAGCAGTTAAGGAAAAGCAACTGGCCCAGGCACTGTGCCTCACCTCTTTACAAAAAGAAGGGAGAGCTTGAGGTGGATGGATTTGAAAGGACCCCCTGCCCGACTTCTGACTCCTGTCACCAGCCATCACCAGCAAAGGCCTGTTGTGTTTGGGGGAGGCATGGCTCAGGCTACCTTTTCCTCAGGCACTAACAGATTTTTTGCTCAGAAGGAAGTGATTTTATTTAGGAACTACAGAGAATCACTAATCCCGCTGCTGCCCCAGTTCTTAAGGGCCCCCTGTGTGCCTGCCCCTTGCCCCCCCCTTTCCTGCCTGGTTTCTCTGATGCCAGCCACATTGGGCCACCAGGTTACAGGAGCTATCTTGTTCCAAGAGGAAAAGCAGGCTGCTTCCATTTGCCTTCTCTATAGCATACCTTAGAATTTTCTAGTTCTTGGTTTTCAAATGGATCATGAAGTAAAGGATCTAATCTAGCACTGTTATAGGGGGGTTTGGGGGGGTCTGTTTTTAAACCTCTTCCTTTAAAAATATGTCAGGGAATCACTGAAGAAAGAAAAGCTTCACCAGAAATCAGTGACCCTTCCGGGGCAGTGCAGGACCTTCCAAAAGCCAGTTTTAACTTACTGGTTTCTATTTTGAGCATCAACCCGAATCACCCTTTTTTTTTTTTTTAAAGCCTTTAAAAATTATGACCTTTTTAATGGTTCTTAAAGAAGGACTTATTTAAAATTCTGCATTTAGACCTGGCAGGTCCTAGAATCTAAGCCCTTCTGTTTTTTGGACATGGAAAGTAGACCCAGGAAGAAAGGGACCTACTAAGGTTAATGGGAGAGGCAGGATTCCTACCCTGGTCCCATGACTTTGAATTCTGAGCTCCCGACTCCTGCACGGTTCTCTACAAGACCCCACTTTCTCAGGTGGGTGTCAGGACATGTATGTGAGTGTGCTTGTATGTTGGGATTTGTAGAAACTAATTTCCTAATGAAAACTGGTAAGGTGGGACCACTTCTGTTATTGGAGGTTTAGTTTTATATTATATATATATATATATATATATATATATATATATATATATATATATATATATATATATATATATTAAACCCTTAACTTCTGTGTATTGGCTCCTTGGTGGAAGAGTGGTAAGGGTGGGCTATGGGGGTCAAGTGACTTGCCCAGGGTCACACAGCTGGGAAGTGTCTGAGGCCAGATTTGAACCCAGGACCTCTTGTCTCTAGGCCTGACTCTCCATCCACTGAGCTACCCAGCTGCCCCTTTTATTACATTTTTTGAAAATTGTTATAGGAAAGATACCATTTATTTTTAGACATGATTCTTTCTCCCCTCTCTCTGTCTGTCTCTGTCTCTCTGTGTCTGTCTCTGTCTGTCTCTGTCTCTCTGTCTCTCTCTCTCCTTCCTTCCTTCTCTCTCTCTCTCTCTCTCTCTCTCTCTCTCTCTCTCTCTCTCTCTCTCTCTCTCTCTCTCCCCCTACCTCCCTCTCCATCTCTATCTCCTCTCCCCCCCTTCCCTCTCTCCATCTCTGCCTTTGCCTCTGTCTCTGCCTCTCTCTCATATAACCCTTACCTTCTGTCTTAGAGTCAATACTAAGTATCAGTTCCCAGGCAGAAGAGCAGTAAGAGCTAGGCTATTGAGATTAAGTGACTTGCCCAGGGTCACACAGCTAGAAAATGTATGAGCCTAGATTTGAACCCAGGATCTGGAGTTCTATCCAAGCTGCCCCAACATGAAACTCTTTAGAAGTTGAGTTTCAGGTTACTCACATTTTCTCTTCTCTAGCCAGTTATTAGAGAATGGGTTTTAGATGCTAGAAAAGATTATTGTTATGATTAGTAATAATGACCATAATTAGCATTCATATAGCACTTTTGTTTAATCTTTTCTTTAATAATGTTAACTTATTTTATCTTCTTAACAATCCTGGGAGGGCAGTGCTATTATCATCTTCATTTGGCAGCTGAGGAAACTGAGGATCTTAGCAGTGAAATGACTTGTGTGGGGTCACACACAGCCAGCGTTTGTCTAATGATAGAATCATACACAGATCTTCTTGACTCCAAGTCCAACACTCTCTCCATTGCCCTACCATTGAGCAATGCAATATTTTTTATTCTGTAATTAACCAAATATATATATATATACTACTATTATTATCAGTATAGTCAATACATTATTATTAACAAGACCCATATGAACATATATCTACCCACATACTTATGTACATACACAGGTACTTGTATATCGAGATATATTCTCATGTCTCTTTAGAGTACTCTAAAACACTTTCTTTACCACCATGGAATATTGTAAGAATTGTCTCTTCCCATTTAAGGATGAAGAAACTAAGGTTCAGAGGAAGGCAGAAATTTGCTCACAGTCATAGAATCATACATTTAGGATTAGAATATACCTAGTCATTCAATTCCAGGTTTTTAAACTTCAGTAGTTTTGTTGTTTTTTTTTTACTGATCTGTTATAAGCAGTATTCAATACCAGTGCTGACAATTAAACTTAGTTTAAAGCTATTTTCATAAGTGATAAAAACTTTCAAGACTTTTTAACCGCTCCTTCTAGGTCTCAGGAAACTTTGTTTTTCTATTCTTTCCAATTAGGTTTTGTTTTCTGTTTCCCCTTTTTGTTTTTTTTTCCCTAATAGGGTCATAGTGTGTTTATTCATTTTTCTGGTTGATGTTTGGGTTGCTTTTTCTTAGTAATTTTTCATAATAGTTCATAAAAGAAGGATATTTCCAGTTATCTTTAGATTCTTTCTAGGTGGTCATCTCAAGGAGGGGAGAAAGAAGGAGTTGGCTCTGATCAGAAGATAGAGATTCATATCCGGCTCAATACTTACTACCTGTATGTCATTGAGCAAATTATTTAATTCCTAGATTTCTACTTTCCTCATCTGTAAAATGAGAGGATTAGATGAGAGAGCCTCTCACAGCCAGCTTCTAGAACTATGATCCTAATTGTATTATAGTATTCAATTACATGGAAGTATCATGATTTATATAATCTTTCCTTGATTATTGAGACATTATGATCCTTGCAATTCTAAATAATGCTGGATGAACACCTTTAAAGTTGATAGCTCTACTTTTCGCCTGTTTTCTATTTTGAACACTTCCAGGCTATATTTCTAACAATGGAATTACTAGGTCAATGAACATGATTATTTTTATAACTTCTATTGTATACTACCAGATTTCAATCTTGGAAAAAAATTACACAGGTTTGCAATTCTATCAGCAATGTATGAGTATGCCTGTTCTTCACATTCCTTCCTAAAGATTTTAATGGATACAGTGTGCTTCAGCCTCTCAGTATACCATTATACTATCAATAGCAACGGTGAATCAACACTATTTTACTTTGAATCTTTTTGAGCTTCTGTAAAATTGTGCATTTTAAAATTTGTATTCCCTGATCTTTAAGTTTGTGATTCTCATCCTATCAATTTGTATTTCCACTCCTTTGATCATCTATCCAGTGTGGTCTGAGCAGACTGCCTTTTCACCTTGTTCTCTTTATGTTTAATTCCTTTAATTCCTTTGCCTTCTTTCCCATTCCAGGTCCAAACCTCCTTATCTAGGCTGTACTTATTCCAGTTTGTAAGAAGTTTCTACAAGTAAATGTGATGAAAAGCAGGTGACTAAAGAGGCTATCCTTATGTTTGTGGAAATATTGTACATTACTGAAATTGTTCAGGCCAGACCAATTGAGTAAAATCTCTGTTTCACATGATTTCTCTCTTGGTTAAGTGCTAACCATCACAATCTTCTTCAAGGCTGTCATAACCCACCATTGCAGTAGGAAGGAGTTCTTCTCTGTTCCCCTGCTTGCCTCACTTGGATTTTTCTTTTCTTTTCTTTTCTTTTCTTTTCTATTCTGTTCTTTCCTTTCCTTTTCTTTTTTCTTCTTTTCTCTTCTTTTCTTTTTTCTTTTCAGAGCATTTTAAACAGCTGTTGGGAGGTCCTGGAAGAAGGAAGGGCAGTTGGAAACTAGCAAGTCAGGGAGAAAGAATCTGAATTTTTAATTAGGCTTTTGAGTTGCTTCTTCAAAGTGTCTGAGACATCATTAGTGATGTAAGTCGGGTTGCATTAGCCCACAGTGACATTTCACTTCAAACGCTGGGAATGCAGCTGTCCCTGGCAGATAAAAGTTGCCAGCGCGTTGCTGCAGTACTAGCAGCAAGGTGGATGGGGAGATAATGAGCTGCCTGGCTGTCCCAAATCACTTACTGTGGGGCTGGGAGAACCCTGCCAGTCACGGGCAGGAGGCAGGAGTTATTAACGGAAGAAAATCCCAATATGTCATCAAGCCATTTGGAGTCATTTTGGTTGTGGTGGAGCTGATAAGACACAAGCCAAGGAAGGAAACTGCCCAACTGAGGCTAGGAGGGTGCTGGCCAACTCAGTCCTCCCCCTTCCCCTTCACTTAACCTGGGAGATGAAAAAGATAATGACCCACATAGGCAATGAGAGTAAAGGTAAGACATCCCAGCTAGCTCGATGGGCCTGACATGACATCATGGGCAAAGATGACTCACCTGCACAACAGCATCAGAAATCTAGAGCTGACCGAGATCTCAGAGGCATCTAATTTTACAGATGAAGAGACTGAGAGCCAGAGAGATCATTGACTTACTACATAATAAGTTGAGATTTGAACCCGAGTCCTTAATCTTGAGCTGCCAAGGCTTTCCCCACTGTACTACACTGCCTCGTAAATAAATCTGTGCCACTGAAAGAGTCTAGAATTTGGAGTCAGAGGCCTGGGGTTCATAAGCCTGAGATGGTTACCGTTTGTGTGGCCTTGGGTAAGTCACAACCTCTCCAGGATTGAATTTCCTCATCATGCAGGGGTTGTATAATAATAAGGATAGCTGAAATTTTAGGGTTCTCAAAGGCATTTCTTTTTGGCATCTTGTTCAATTTTTTGCCACAACCCTGTGAGGTAGATACTATTGGTGTCCTGTTACGAGGCGAGTTCCAAGGCGAGCCAGCACTCTTAGAGTAGGATTCAAACTGAGGTCATCTTGATTTGAAAGTCTCTGCACTCTCCAGGGTGCTGGGCTGCCTCTTGCTATGGGGCATCTAACCCAAGGAGGTTAATGACAGAAACAGAAGCTCCTTATAGACCAACATCTTCATAATGGAACATTTTGTGGTAGCAAAACCCCCCATTGCCTACTCCTCGCCACTCTTCTGCCTTGGAGCTAATACCTGCTAATTCTAGATCTGAAGACAGAAGGCAAGAGTTTAAAAGAAAGAAAAGACGAGAAATCCCGAACCTTCCAGGTTTTTGGAAGGAGAGCTTGGGACAAGGTGATACTTACAGGTCTCTTCTGGCTGCTTCATCTTCTAGAAACAAAATACAGGCAATACAGGCAGCCCTTCCCCAAAGAGGGAGTTAGAAGCCGGGGCAGGGGCTGCCCCCACAGTCCGGGAAATCAGCGTCCAATTTTTTGGCCCTTTTTTCGTACCAGAGAAACTGTCCAAAAGTTTTGTTTTGTTTTTTTAAACCCTTAACTTCTGTGTATTGGCTCCTAGGTGGAAGAGTGGTAAGGGTGGGCAATGGGGGTCAAGTGACTTGTCCAGAGTCATACAGCTGGGAAGTGTCTGAGGCCAGATTTGAACCCAGGACCTCCCATCTCTAGGTGTGGCTCTCAATCCACTGAGCCACCCAGCTGCCCCCATCCAAACCTTTTCTTTTTCTTCTGTGGGCTGTTTACAGTATAAGACATTGTGTATATTTGTGGTACCAGAAGAGAAAAGATCCTGCTGTTATCCAGTGCTGTATATCGATTTGATGCATTTCTGAGTTTCTAAACTTTTTCTGTGTCATCCTTGGCCTCCGCAAAGCTTCCTCCCGGATGGCCCAGATTAAGTTCTTAGGCTGGACCCAGGATGTATGGGAAGGGAGATGGCCAAGTCGGGATGGAGGAGGAGGATTGCAAGATGATGTTCTGGGGAAGAGCAGAGCACTGGGAAGCCGGGCTGCTCCGGGAAAGAAATCCCTTTAAATCCTTGAGAAATGGAGGCTCTGTGAAGCAGAGAGACTTTTCCTGCTCCCTGATTGGAATAGATGGCCTTTCTGGACGTCACCCGGGCCCATTTGGACGGCAGAGTGAGTTGTGTTTGCTTTGACTCTCTGATTATGGCGTGGAACCTTGGGAAGTCAGACATGGAAAGAGAACCCGGCAGTTCCTGGTCCCACCTTCCCAGGCTTCCTAACTCCCATCTGATTTCTGGGGCTTCAGCCCTCCCCCACCCCTTTTCTGGCTTTGATACTGTTCTATGCGGGCTCAGCTCCATCTGTTTTTATTTACTCTATTGACATAAAGTCTGACATGGACCCAGCCCAGCCGTACAGTGTGCCCCGGGGCACCGGGCTCAGCCTAGATGGGCAGCTCCCTGTCACCCGAGAGGTGGACTTGAGTCTGCTGGGAGAGTCGCTTTCTGGTTTGATTTACTGGCTCCTTCCCTTCCCTCAGGCTGGGGGCCCACCCACCGGGACAGGCAAGTACAGGGTTCTTGGCTCGCGGAGGGCAGCGGGTCTCCCTAATCCCGGTGGGGCGAGCCAGGGTCCTTCCAATGACCTCTCTTGGTAGGTGGGGACAGTAGCACTGGAGAAGACCTCTGAAGCCGGCTAATCCACCTCTTAACTGGAAAAGAGTCCCCTCGACAATCCGTCATCCAACCGACGAGAGACAGTGTGGCGTAGCGGATAGAGTTGGACTTGGAATCAGGAAGGCGAGGAGTTGGATCCTGGATCTGTCACTTCCTAACGAGGAGACCTTGGGCAAGTCAAATAACTCCTTGGGCCTCAGTTTCCTTTATATGAAGAGGCAAGGCCAAGAGACTTCTCCAACAGGGAGAGATCCATCGCCTCCAGAACCTGCTCCTTTCATCATTTGAATGCTTAACTGCCTCCCAGTCAAGTCAGTCCGTCAGCAGTCATGTCTGAAGTACCTCCTTTGTTCCCGGCACTGTTCCAAGCCCTGGAAATTTGAAAAGAGTCAAAAACCAGCGGGCTCCTGGGAAGTTTGCACCCCAGGGGCAGAGGCAGCCATCAGATACCTACGTGTGGACCAGAGACGGGCTGAAGTCATTGGCAAGGGAAGAACCAGCAGCTGGAGGGACTGGAGAAGATGTCGTGGAGAAAGTAGACTTGGAGCGGGTTCTTGAGGAAGCGAGGGGGAGGGGGGATTCAAGGTAAAGGGGACCATGCAGCAGAGCACTCCTGGCATGGGGGAGAGCCCGGGCAAAGGCAGGGATAGGGTAGAGGTGGGGTGGGTTCCACCATTGGAAGTAAGCCAGTGGAACTCAATTGGAGAACATAGATGATGAGAAGACTCCAAAGGCTGGAAGGGGACTGGCTATAAAGTCTTTGAAGCCACCAGGGGAGCTTATACTATTTATTTCATCCTTAACTCAGTGCCTGGCACATAGTAGGAGCTATATAAATGCATATTCCCTTTTTCTTCCTCCCTATTACTGAAAATCATGATCAAAACTAAATCTAGGGGTGCAGCTGGGTAGCTCAGTGGATGGAGAGCCAAGCCTAGAGTCAGGAGGTCCTAGGTTCAAATCCGACCTCAGACACTTCCCGGCTGTGTGACCCTGGGCAAGTCACTTGACCCCCGTGGCCCACCCTTACCACTCTTCCACCTAGGAGCCAATACACAGAAGTGATGGGTTTAAAAAAAAAAAAACTAAATCCAGAGGGTAGCTACATGGCTCGGTGGATGGCTCGCCTAGAGAGGAGCAGCCCTGGGTTCAAATATAACCCCAGACACTTCCTAGTTTTGAAACCTGGGCAAGTCACTTAATCCCCACTGCCTAGCCCTTACCACTGTCTTGCCTTAGAATCAATACTGGGCATTGGAAGGTAAGAGTTTTTTTTTCAAAAACTAAACTAGATCTATTAAGTGTCCTGATACTGGCAGTGCTGTAGGGGACAGCCCTGGAGGGAAAATCCCATTTCTCATCCCATCTCCATCACAATATTGAGCAGGTCTCTGCAGTCTTGGTTTGATGAGTTCGATGGAGGTTGTCCAGCGAATAGAGCACCGGCCTTGGGGCCGAGGACCGGGATTTGAATTCCCCCTTTGATACTTATCGAATGACCTTGAGCATTTCACTGAAATTCTCTGGACTCAGTTTCCTCTGCTGTATAATAATGTTGGACTAAAGACCACTCAGGTCCCTTCTAGCTCTGAATTCACATAATACAGTGGAAGGAGCCATGGAATGAGAGGCAAAGAACCTTCCTCTGACACTGCTGGTGTGACCTTGGCCAAGTCCCTCCCCTTTATTGGCTTTAATTTTCTCCAGACTCAAATGAGATTGTTGCTGCATCATCCCTTCCAACCCTAAATCCTTTGAATGCTGAAGATGATTCCATTCCTAATATTCTATGGATCTTCACGTCTATGAGTGGGAAGGACTAAGTGGCCTCCAGCCTCTATTCAGCTGCAAAATGATGTGATTCTTTTTTTATTGGAGGATGCTCGAAGGGGTCTAGATTCAGTTAAGGGCAGCCTCTGGCCAAGAAATTGTCCCTTCAGGTCCGTGACCCTGGAAGGAGGGACACGAGGCAGCGGCTCTGATGGAGCTCTGTGTGTAGATTGTCACCCTGAGTGAGCCCAAAGATGCCAAAGGCTTGCTCCGAGAATAGAGAGGGGTTTCTCAGAAGCATCATAGAAAGGGAGAGTGGCAAGGGGTCCCCGGCCCCGGCCCAGGGAGCTGGCCCGCGCTTTAGGGAGACGATGCGGGCATCTGACGAGAAGATGGCCCGGAAAGGTTCGAGGAACCCCTCAGGAGAAGCTCGGTTTTGCTTCCCAAGGACCGTCGCCTCCTTGCCATTCCCCTGGAGGCTCCTTGAAGCAGAGGCTGTCGTTGGGTCTCCTTTGTTTGTTTTGCCTTTTTCTTCGTAGCCTGGAGATGAAGTCCTGGCCTGGCACCCTAGAAGGGCACCCACTTCCGTGGAGGAAACCTGCCCTGCCCTCGGATGGCAGACCGCTCCGGCTCGTTGGCTTGGGATCACTCAAGCCAAGCAAATCAAAATAGAGGATAAAGAGGCCCCGGTGTATACAGTAAGCACATAATAAATGCTTGTTGATTGGCTCCTTCAGCTGAGAGGAGTAGATGTTGAGGAGCCTTCCTGTCCTCAGGACAATCTGGGGAGTTTTGTTTGGTTGGTTTTAGGGAACCTTCGCATGATTTGAACGTCGTCCAGATGAGGTTTTCACTCTTGGCCAGAATTCCCTTCGCCATCGATGCTCCTTCCCCGAATCGCCACGATTTATGTCGGTTTTTTTCTTTTGTGTTACATGAGGGAGCCCCTGAGAGACCCGGAATCCTAGAATCAGATCAGGAGGCCTTTCCCTCATGGAAAAGGCAGCCAGTTTTGGAGGGGGGCTCCAGGTCTTCGGTCAGAGGCTCCATTCGAGGGGGTGCAGGGGCTGCCCCATTTTAGGAATCAGTATGTTTCCAAAGTCCATCACCTTGGAACACCAGAACCATTCTGCACTATAGAGGTTGTGGTCGGTGCTAGAATGGAAAGAGCTTGGATTTGGAGGCCAAGGGGCCTGGGTTTGAGTCCCAGCTCAGCTTCTGGCTGCCTCCTCTGTGACTTTAGTAAGTCACTTCCCTCTCCGAACCTCAGTTTCCCCATGTCTAAAATGAAGGAATTGAACTCAATGACCGTTTTCTTTTCTTCTTAAACTCTTATCTTTCTGCCTCAAGAACTACTCTAAGACAGAAGAGCAAGGGTTCCAGTGATTCCCAAAGTGGGGGCTGCAGCGATCCGGGGGGGGGGCGGTGATGGCCACGCTTTTTTTGTATTACATTCTATTCTGAGTTCAATAAAGTTTCATAATTTCCAGGGCATTAAGTCATATTTTTTCTGGAAAGGGGGCAGGAGCCCAAAAAAGTTTGGGAACCGCTGGGTTAGACAAGTGGAATTGAGTGACTTGCCCACAGTTACACAACTGGGAAGTGTCTGAGGCCAGAATCGAACCCAGGACTGGTGTTCTATCCACTGAGCCATCCATCTCCGTACTCCTTGACGACTTTCTAAGGTCCGTGCCAGCTCTAAACATTCTAAGAAGATAATTCTCTCACTACATTTCTGTCCTTTTCTTCCTCCTTCCTATTGCCCCGTGACCATCTAGCAAAAAAATGTTCTGAGGCGGAATCTGAATCCAAGACTTCCAGATTCCAACTCTCTCTGATGCCACTTCTTTTCCACTCAGGATACAAACTCATTCACCCACTGAGCTCTGGGGGAACAGTGTGAAGTGTGGATGGAAGGAGGAAATGGATCGACCAGTCGATCAATCAGCAGGCATTTATTTAAGACCTCTGATGTGCTCGGGGCTAGGGATGGAAAGACCATTAATGGAACAGTCCCTGCCCTCAAGAAGCTTCTAGTCTAATGAATGGGAAAGGATGGTAAGCAGAACCCACAGCCTGGCAAGCTCTGTTCTTCAGTTCTTTCACAATTTTCCGGCACCAAAAATATTCAGGCCCATATCAAAATGCCCCTTCACGTGTCCCCCATTTATCCTGCCTCCGTGGGAGTCAGGAGGGCTCGACCCAAGCTTCCCAGACCACCTCGGCCGGCAGCCAGCCAGAAGGATTTCGTTAACACGGCGCACCGAGGCCCACGTTTTCAGCTGGGCGTGGACCCCCTCCGTCTTCACTCTCCGGGTCTGTCTGGGGCTGCCTTTCTTTGTGAAACGCCTCCCTCTGATGTTGGGACTTAAAAGATGGAGGAGCATTTGAGCCCAAGCTGGGATTGTTGGCTCCAGGCTTTTCGTTAATAGAAAACACTCATCCTCATTTGGGGGGAGAAATGGAAGCATCGCAGGCAGGGCTTCGCAGTCACCCTTTGGACCGTTCCTACTCCCATCAAACGGCCAACATTCCAGGGAAGAAGCCGAATTCATCACGCCTGATGCCTCCCTTCAGACTCAGCATGTTCTCATCAGACACCAATTACAGAGCTGATAGAAATTCTCCTCTTCCTCCCACCTCCGCCCTTCAGAGAGCCAGAAGAGAAAATGCGTTGGGTGGGACCCATGCACGTTGCTGTCCCCACTCGGCATTCAAAGACTGAGAAATATACTTTCCCTTGGACAGATTTCACTGGAGAGAGCCGCGATTTCTCTCCTTCCTCTGCCCCTCTTTGGAACTCTGGGAGATTGACTGGGCTTCCACACTCATTTCTAAATCGGAGATTCTCTGGCTAATCCCGGTGTCCTCCCCGAAATCCTTCCTGGGGTGTCCATCCAATAGGCCCAGTTTTTTCCTTTAGTTTTTACTGATTTTTCCTCTTACGGAGTCGGGCTACTTTTTGTCTTTTGGCAGTGGGAAGAGTTTGGTGCCGGGCCTAGAATCAGGAAGAACCGAGTACAAATCCAGCCTTAGACATTTACTAGCTGTGTGACCCTGGGCAAGTCCCTACATCCTTGTCTGCCTCGGTTTCTTCGATTGTAAAATGGGGATGATAATAGCGCCTCCCTCCTAAAGTTACTTTAAGGCTTGAATGAGATAATGACTGTAAAGTGCCCACACAATGCCACAGGAAGTGTTTTGGGTTTTTGTGTGTGTGTGTGTGTTTTTTTTTTATTTTTACTAGTTTAATAAGAGTGATCAGTAGTACAAAACCAAACACATTCATTATTGCCACGATGTACTGACTGTGAGAAAGATCGTAGCCTTCAGCATCCCACACCAACAGCCATAATTTCTCATTCCGCCAACAGAATAGATCGAGTTTTCCCGACGGGAGTTAAAATTCATAGTAAGTGTTTTGTGCCTGTTCGTTATGACTGTTAGAACTATTTTATCTTTAGTGCTTCCCAGATAAAGATTCTTCATTAATGCTCATTGACTGACTGATGGATTGTTCTCGACACTGACTATTGGCTGCTCTAGTCCCTCGTCCTTGGCCCGCATTTCCCCTCCATCTTTCTCTGTCACATATCTTTGGTGACACCCTTTTCTCCCCTTCTTTTTACACCTTTCTCAGTCGGTGATATATTAGGCCCTGCTCAGACATTCCATGGGCTTCTTCGAGGTCCTTGGGTTGATGGTTCTCCTTCATTCTTTAGTCTCTCTGGCATTCCGGGATCCCCCCCATCATTCAGCGCCGCCCGCAGAATATCGGTGTCTAAGTGACTGCCCGTCGGCGCAGGGGGAGGACTGGCCAACCCTCGTCATTTTTAGTGATTAAAACTTCTGGCAAGAAGCAAAATGCCCCTCCGCGTGGCTCATTTGCCAGGCCTGACTCAGTGGCTTGGAATGGACTTTCATCCTTTTTTTTGACCAGAAGAAATCTAAGATGTGCCTCCTTTTTCTTTTTTTTTTTCTTTTTCTTTTTTTAAACCCTTAACTTCTATGTATTAGCTCCAATGCAGAAGAGTGGTAAGGGTGGGCCATGGGGGTCAAGTGACTTGCCCAGGGTCACACAGCTGGGAAGTGTCTGAGATCAGATTTGAACCCAGGACCTCCCGTCTCTAGGTCTGCTGAGCCACTTAGCATCCCATGTCCTCTACCTTCTTAACCTTTCTGTAGCTTTCGATGCTCTCCACCATCATCTCCTGAATACTCTCTTCTCCAGGTTTCTGTGATTGACCACTTCTAGGCTCTCCCCACTGGACTGACTGACCTCTCTTTCTCTCCCTCCTTTGAGGAATCTTCATACAGGCCGTGTCTGGTAACTATTGGCGCGCCCCAAGGCTCTGTCCTGGGCCCTTTCGCCCTTCCGTTTGTCCTTTCTCACTTGGTGCTCTCACAGTGACTCCTGTGGACTTGTCTTGCCTCTTTACCGTGGCCATCCCAAGCCAGATGGCTCCTCTTGGTGGATTTTTCAGTCATGTCTGATTCTTTGTGGCCTCCTTTGGGGTTTTCTTGGCCAAGATACTGGAGTGGTTGGCCATCTCCTTCTCCAGTTCATTTTACAGATGAAGAAACTGAGGCAAACACGGTTGACTCACTTGTCCAAGGTCACACTGCTAAGATGCTGGAGTGGTTTGCCATTTCCTTCTCTGGCTTATTTTACAGATGAGGAAACTGAGGCAAATAAGATTAAGTGACTTGACCAGAGGCATACAGCAAGTAAATGTCTGAGGCCAAATTTGAACTGTCTTCTTGACGCCAGGCCCAGCCCTCTCTCCACTGTGCCAGCTGGCTCCCCGGATGTGTTCCAGAACAGAGCTTATCTTTTCTCAAAACCCTTCCCTTCCCTCCTCTGGATTTCCCTGTAACTTCTGAGGGCAACACCGTGATCCCAGTGAGCCTGGCTGTGGCCTCAGATCTCTCAGTCACCCCACAGAGCAAAAGCAACCATGTCGACTTGCCTGGCATTCCCCATCCACATCCCCTTCTGTTCCTAATCCTAGTTCAGGCCTTTATCACTCATGTTGGGACTGTTAGGATCCCTGGTCCAATCTCTACACACAATGGATGAGAGAGTTTTTTTTTTTTTAAAAAAAGCAGCTCTGTGGCCTCAGACACTTCCTAGCTGTGAGACCCTGGGCAAGTCATTTGACCCCCATTACCTGGCCCTTCCTGCTCTTCTGCCTTGGAACTAATACACAGAATTGATTCTATGACAGAAGGTAAGGATTTAAAAAAAAAAAAGTCAGCTCTAACCGTGTCCCTGCTCTTGCTTCATGGAGTGCTGTGGCTCCCCATTACTATGGGAATCAAAGAGGACATACTCTTCAGGTCTTTGGTCTCACTGTCCTTCCTTGAACTGCCTGGTTATCCCCCAGGCTCTCCCTCTCCCAGTAGTCTAGTCATTTCTCTGACTTCCTCCTAAACTCAGCCCCAAATCTCACCTTCCCATCCCCTTCCCGTTTAGGAATGTATCTAGTTATTTGTGTGTTATCTTTGGCCTTAGAATGTTAGCTTCTCCCCCCACCCCCGCCCCACCTCTCTTTTTTGCCTTTTTTTTTTTTTTTTTTTTTTAAATCCTGGGGCTTAGCACAGTGCCTGAGACCAAGTAATCACTTAGCAGCTAGATAGCCCAGTGGATAGAGAGATAGAGCCTGTAGTCAGGAGGACCTGGGCTCAAATCTGATCTCAGTTATGTCCTAGCTATGTGACCCTGGCCAAGTCATTCAACCTTTTCTGCCTCAGTTTCCTCATCTGTAAAAAAAAAAAAAAAAAAAAAAAGAGCTGGAGGAGGAAATGGCAGACCACTCCAGTGTCCTGGCCCAGAAAACCCCCAGTGGGGTCACGGAGGGTTGGGCCTGAGTGAAAATGCCTGAGCCCTTGCCATTCTTCTTTCTTAGAATTCCTGGAAGATAAGAGTTTTAGGGGGAAAATGAAAACGATACAAATAAGAATAAATAACTGCCCAAACCCTATCCGGGTCCATCATCCCCATCAGTAATGGCCAAGAGACCTAGCCGGAGCGCTATTTATTTTGCGGAAGGGAGCACCAGCCAATGAGTGTCTTCGATGGCCCCTTCCAGGGGCCAGCCCTGACCTAACTTGGGGGCTTCGTGCGTTCATGCCCTGGGCGGGACTTCTGTGGGGGCATTTCCATGCTCCTGCCTTTCGGGGACCAGCTCTCGGGATTTCCCCGGGGCTGCAGGCCCCCCGGCCCTTGGGGGGGTCCTGGAACCCCTCTAAAGTGAGGGGGTCCCGTTTGCAGCGGGAATTCTTAACCCTGGGCGTGTCTGCGAGATCGCTTTAAAAATATTTGGACAACTTTCCTTCCCTCGAGTTGGCTCCTTGGGAAGCCCGGACGGCTCATTCTATACGGGGGAAATCGGTCCAAGCGGGCCTCCGTGGCATTCCCCGGCTGGCCCAAGAGATCCCGGACCAGGGGGAGCGTGAGCCAAGGTGGCCCCCCGCGCCGAGCCAGCACTTGCTCTCTCTCCGCTCTCAGGCCACCTCGGGCTCCCGGACAGCTTGAATTTGCCCTCTGGGCTCTCCAAGGAAAGGTTCGAAGGTTCGCCCAGGCAGCCGGAGCCTGGCTAGAGGGAACCGTCCAGGCTGAGGAAATGGTGACCTGCCCCAGGGACAGAGCTGGGATTCCAACTAGGCGCTGGTGGCTCCCAGTTCCAAGTTCCTTCTATAGGGAGACCCAGCTTCCTTTAGGCTCCTTAGAGCCCTTAATCCAGGACCCTTTGGGTGTGGGGCTTGGACCTCTGGGGCCCTCCAGGAACCGCCCCCAGAGGCAGTTTTGAATGCCAGACCAAAAGAACAGGATAAAAGAAACTAAGCCTATTGTGACAAAGATGTCCTCCCCCACCCCCCACCCCCTTCCCTCCCC
>NC_058133.1:13281917-13301970 GCF_016433145.1 Gracilinanus agilis | reverse complement strand
GCGCTTGGGACGCCACTCAGAGAGCTTCTCCACTTCTCGGGGTCTATCACAGATGGTCGTAAAGGCATCCTTCGAAGATGCTCGGTGACGGGGCATCACAGCTTCCGGAGAGAAGCCGTTCAGTTCTTGGCGCATCCCAGGAGGGAGGAATCTCTGTTTGATCCCAGCTCACACCTGCCCTGGATTACCCACCAATGGATTTAGAAATCCAGAGTCCTGGAACGTTTCTGCCTTCTGTGGACCAAACCTTTGCGGACTCAGACGTAGGAGCGTTGTTTACGGCGCCTCCCGTGGTGGGTGGTACTTGGTAAGTTTGAAAGTTGGTGGGAAACGACTGCTTTAAAAGCAAAAGTATTCAATAGAATTCATTAAAGGGGGAAAAAAAAAGAAAGTTGGAGGAACTGAATCATAACTTGGAAGTGGTCCAACCAAGTCCTGGCATGCTGGGGTTTGAGTCATCCCAGCTTGCTCAGCACCGTTGCTCACTGTAATCCCCGCCCGACCCAGACTGCTGCAAGTGGGGGGCAGACGTTTAAGTGTCCAGGTTGGGTCTGGTTTCCATCACCTAGAATGGAAGCTCCTTGAGAGCAAACTCTGTTCTCGTTTTATCTTTCTGTCTCCAACACCCAACACAGTACTTGGCACATAGGAAGCACTTAAAATGACTTGTTAAATGCAATTGTTTTGACTTGACTTGAAATCAAAGCTCATCTCAGGTATCATCTCCTACATCTCGCCTTTCTGAATCCTCTAGTTAATAGAGAGCGTTCCTTCTTGGAAAAAAAAAAGAAAAAACCATTGGGGGCAGCTGGGTAGCTCAGTGGATGGAGAGTCAGGCCTAGAGACGGGAGGTCCTGGGTTCAAATCTGGCCTCAGACGCTTCCCAGCTGGGTGACCCTGGGCAAGTCACTTGACCCCCATGGCCCACCCTTACCTCTCTTCCACCTAGGAGCCAATACACAGAAGTTAAGGGTTTGAAAAAGAAAAAAAAAGAAAAGAAAAGAAATAATTGAAAAAAACCATTGCATAGACTTCGTATTTGTTGTTGTTTAGTCATGGTTTTAGTCACGTGCAACTCTTCGTGACCCCATCTGGAGTTTTCTTGGCGGCGATACTGGAGTGGTTTGCCATTTCCTTCGCCTATTCATTTTACAGATGAGGAAACTGAGGCAGAGACAGTTCCGTGGCTTGCCTGGGCTCACACAACTAGTAAGTGTCTGCAGTGCAGATTAGAACCCAGGACTTCCTGATTCCAGGCACCTCGCTGCCTCTTGTTTATATTTATTTCTTGGTTTCAATTTTGGGTACTCCTTGAAAGCAAGACGCTCCCCCTTTTCCCCTTTTATATCCCCATCCCTGACGCAGGTTTTATTGAATCGATTCTGAAAAATCAACAAAAGGGTCATTTCTTTTTATCTTTTGGGGAGCAAATAAGTGACGGTCTCCAGGTCTCCCTTACCAGTGAGTATGGGAGCTGAAGGCTGCACCTCCTCTCGGCTCAGACGCCTTTTATTTCCTGGGTCCTCTTAATTAGGACAAGAGGGTAATTCATGTTATTCAATTGTCATTTTGTCTGGCTAATTAGCCCTGCAGAATGTAATCTGGCGGAGTTCATGCCTGCTCAGGGCTGCTTTATCTCCGTCTCCCTTTATGGAAATGCGTGTCGCAGGCTTGGGCAAAGATGGGCTTCTCCGACATGATCTCCATCGAGGATGCGCACTGGGCCCCCAGCTTCAGAATCCCACAATGCTTAATCAGCCTGAAGATTAAAGGCAGATCGCATGGGGGGCCCAAGTGTCCGCTCCGGAGCCCAGCTAGATGGATAGCATTATCTCTGGGCCTTAATGGGGGGCAGTTGGCCCAGTGGTCTTTCTCTCCGCGCCCCTCTCGTGCTCCCCCCCCCCCGCCCTTCTTCCCTCCTTCTGAAGCGAGGGCCAGCTCGTTTGCTGAGAAGGAAATGAAAACTATTTTGGGAAGAGAGACAGACAGACAGACAGACAGAGAGAGAGAGAGAGAGAGAGAGAGAGAGAGGGGGAAGGGGGGAAGGAGGGAGGGAGGGAGAGAGGCTGACATTTAGTATTCTGGTTTGAAACCCTCTTACTGCTAAATATTTCATGCTCTGCAAAGCGTCTGGAAGAATTAAATATGGATGAGTTCGAGAAAACCTTGCAGTAGCATAAAAAATAAAAATGATCATTTTGAGCCGTGAACAGCCGCCGAGGGAATCTTAATTATTTCTAATGAAGATTACATCAGGTACTCGATGAGCCTGGCAGTTGGCTAAAGAATGATGGGATCCTGGGTGATGTCTTGTTGGAATAAAGTCACTGGACAGGCTGCCTCATAGTATTGGACTCATTTCTCTCCCCTGAGCTCAGTTTTCTCCATCCCTTTCACTTAATTTCTTTAGGTAAGTAAAGGCTGAGATGAATTCAGGTTTGAAACAGTGTCAAAGAACCCACAAAGCCTCTTGCAGGAGAAAGAAATGTTTTCTTTTTTTGTTTTGTTTTGTTTTGTTTTTTAAACCCTTAACTTCTGTGTATTGGCTCCTTGGTGGAAGAGTGGTAAGGGTGGGCCATGGGGGTCAAGTGACTTGCCCAGGGTCACACAGCTGGGAAGTGTCTGAGGCCAGATTTGAACCCAGGACCTCCCGTCTCTAGGCCTGTCTCTCAATCCACTGAGCTAACCAGCTGTCCCCAAGAAATGTTTTCTTAATTGTACTGATTTTCCAGAGGCAGCACTTGTTCTGGAAGGAACATTGGCCCAGGACCAGGAGTTCTAGGTTTTGTCCCAGCCTTTTCACAGATAACTCACTTCGGGCAAGTCAGTCTCCACTGTAGGGCTCAGTTTCTCCTTCTGTAAAATGAAGCATCCTGATGAGGGTTGATGGGATCTTAAGGGGTTGGACAAGGCTCCAAGATACTTTCCAATTCCATAGTCTGATTCTCTGATTTCTTTTTATAGATTCATTAGAACAAATACACTGTAGACGTTTCTCCTTTTTCTTTGGTTATTCTCAAAAGACTCCCTTATCATTCCCATTTCATCCCTTAAAGTCATATCGACTAACCCAGAGAGATTATTTCTTAGCACTGGTCATTTGATTGTTAAAGCAACACTGCCCAGCTTCCACTTTGTCTTTGTTTCACATGACACCAGGGAGAATTACCTTTGGATTGGAAAAGATTTGAAAAAAAAAATACGGTTTATTGGAAGTAATGACCAAGATAAGTGAGAAGACAGTGAGCAAACACTCCACTGCCAGTGATGAATTCAAGTTGTCTGCCCAGAACTTTGTCCTTGAGTTTTGAAAGGACTGACAGATGGGCTGCTGAGCCCTTGCCATGGAGATTGAAAACACTACAAAAGAGGTGGGGGAGTCCTTTGGAGCCTTACAGGGGCAGATACGTGATTTAAAAAAAAAAAAAAAAAAAGATGAGGTGAGAGAAGAAGATGTAACCTGAAGGTCTTGGGCCCTGATACTGGCTTCCATTCCTGTTCAAGTTCTTGAATTTATTATTATTTTAATGACTATCATCATAATGCCTCATATTTATTTAGTGCTTGCTGTGTTTCAGACACTGTGCTAGGTAGGTGCTTTATGATTATTACCTCACTTAATTCTCACATCAGCCCTGAAAGGTAGAGGCTATTATTGTTCTCATTTTACAGATGAGGAAATTGAGGCAAACAGAGGTTAAGTGATTTGCCTAGGGTCACACAACTAAGAAGTGTCTGAAGACCGTTTTGAACTCTTCCTTCTGACTCCTACCACCTAGCAGTGATCAAAAGAGTCAGCAAGGCGTCATCAATAACAGGGCATGCCAGACTAACCTCATTTCCTTTTTTTTGGACAGGATTACTGAACCAGTAGATCAGGAGAATGCTCTAGATATAGTCTGACTATTTTAAAAGAACATGTCTCGGGCAGCTGGGTAGGCCTAGAGACGGGAGGTCCTGGGTTCAGATCTGGCCTCAGACACTTCCCAGCTGTGTGACCCTGGGCAAGTCACTTGACCCCCATTGCCTACTCTCAACACTCTTCCACCTATGAGTCAATGCACAGAAGTTAAGAGTTTAAAATTAAAAAAAAAAAAAGAACATGTCTCCTATGCTATTCTTATGGAAAAGAAGAAGTAAGAGACATGGGTTGGATAATAATATAATTTAATTGATTTGGGGGTAGCTGAGTGGCCAGACCTGGAGAGGATTAATGATTCATTATTAACAATTTAATATGAACTTGGAAAGTTCTCTTTAGTGGTGGGTCATGGGAATCTGTATTTGGCCCCTGCCGGTTTAACATTTTGATCAGTGACTTAAATAAAGACAGAGATAGATAACATCCTTCTGTAACTTGCAGGTGATGGAAAGCTGAGAGTAATGATTATATGTTGGGTACCAGAGAGAGGATATGAACAGATTTTGATAAGTTTGAACCTTGAGGGCATTTAGGTGATTCAGAAGATAGAAGTGCAGGGCCTGAAGTCAGGAAGACTCATCTTCCTGAGTTCAAATACAGCCTCAGATGCTTACTAGCTGTGTGACCCTGGGCAAGTCACTTTACCCTATTTGCCTCAGTTTCCTCATCTGTAAAATGACATGGAGAAGGAAATGCCAAATGGCTTCAAGAAAGAAAATCCTAAATGGGGTCATGAAGAGGGTCATATGGAAGAAAGATTAGACTCTTCTTGGAACCAAAAAACAGACTAGGAATAGCAGGTAGAACGTGCAGAAACAAATTGAATTTTGATATCAGGGAAAACTTCCTTGACAGTTTTGTCTTTAATATCCAAAAGTGGCATAGTGAAAGCAATAATAACAGATTACATTTCGTAGTGCTTAAGATTTGCAAAGTCCTTTATTTTTATTTCTTATTTTTAAAAGACCCAAACCTTGCCTTACACAACTTAGAATAAATACTAAATATCAGTTCCAAGGCAGAAGAGCAAGAAGAGCAATAAGCAATTGGAGTTAAGTGACTTGATCAGGGTCACACAGCCAGGAAGTCTGAAGCTAGATTTGAATGCCAAGTGCTTTTTACATACTATCTCATTCTGTCCTCACAACAAACCTAGGATGTAGGTGCTATCATCCCTATTTTACAGATAAAGAAACTGAGGCAAAGGTTAAATGGGTTGCCCAGGATCACACAGCCAGCAAGTGGCTGAGGGCAGATCCTCTTGATTCAAGTTCCAGTACTTTATCCTCTTAACTGCTCTGGTGGCCTCAGGAGGAGGTCCCTTCCTCTGAGTTCTTCAAGCAAAGCTAAATGGTTAGGGACTGGGTAAATTGTGGAGGTAATTCTTGTTCCGTTAAATGAGGTGGTGTCTCAGGCCCCTTCTTACTCTGAGATTCGGTGTTTCTGACTCTTTGATTTGGTTCCTTCCAGGGCTTCTAACCTCTTCCCTGAGCTCCTAATTGGCCTCATCATCTCAAGCCTAGCTTCCCACTATATACTTAGAGATCTCTCTCTTTTTTTTTTTTAAACCCTTGTACTTCGGTGTATTGTCTCATAAGTGAAAGATTGGTAAGGGTGGGCAATGGGGGTCAAGTGACTTGCCCAGGGTCACACAGCTGGGAAGTGGCTGAGGCCGGGTTTGTTAGAGATCTCTTTTGCCAGAAAACAAAAGGTCCCATTAGGTCGCTTCTCTGCTCAAAGTGCTCCTCTTGCTTGTCTGGAGAATAACCTCATATATTCCTGTCTGGTAGTCAGTCAGAGTCTTCTGTGACTTCTTGGCCCCAAAAGGATGAACTGGGAGCAGGACTGGAAGTAGAAGTCACAGATTTGGACTTAATGAATTTTTCTGACAAGGAGAATCTTTCCAAAGGGAATGAGTTGTCACTTAAGGTGATTTTTTCCCCCCTTCTTAGACTTTACTTCCCCTTTAAGTAGAGTCTGAGTGGTGATCTATCAACAGCCCCAAGAGGTTGGAAAACTGGACTTCTGTGTACCAGTATTGGAGGGCTCTGGGAATTTGAATTTGTCAATCAGCAAGCATTTAATAAGCACTGGCTATATTATAGACACTGAGTCCACACACACACAGTCTCAAAAAGCTTATATTCCATCAGGGAAGACAACATGTACATATATAAGTATATGAAATGTTTATGAAATAAAGATAAGGAAATTGTGGGGTAGGAGAGGAAGAAAGAAAGAGAAAAGGAAAAAGAAGGAAGGTAAAAAAGCAAAACAAAACACTGACTTGATTTCTTTGTTGAACCTTTGGATATGACGTGCCAAAGATGAAATAGAACTCAATAATGTATTTATTTTTTCAATATGTTTTTCTTTATTTCAGAAAATATTTCCCAATTACATGTAAAAATATTAACATTTGTTTTTTATCATTTTGAGTTCCAAGTTCTCTCCCTTCCCTCCCCTTAGGAAGGCAAGCAATTTGATATCAATTATATGCGTGAAATCATAATAAAAATATTTCTATATTTGCCATGTTGCAAAAAAAAAAAAAACAAGGAAAAGAAAGTAAAGAAAAACGTATGCCTTGCTTTGCTTTCTGAGTTCACCAGTTTTCTCTCTCCGAAGATGAATAGCATTTTTCATCCTGATCCATTGGAATTGTCTTGGATCGTTGATCATCAGAGTTGATCCTTGTTACAGTGTTGGCATTTCTACGTCCAGTATCCCCCCTGCTCTGCTTGCATCACGTCATCTAAATCTTCTCAGGTTTTTCTAAATCCGCAACATGCATTATTTATCTTCCTCTTCATCAACAAACCCTTGGAGAATCCTTCTTTTCTAAAGTCCCTCCACTAGACTCTTGGGATGAAAAGTGGACTGATGTTATCCCTACTCTCAGGGAACTTATAAATAGATGGATCGTGTACGTGGCAGGGGTTTCGGGACATAAGAAGACACGAATCTCCTGGGATGGTCGAGGAAGGCTGGATGGAAGAAACCTGGCTTCAAGGCCAGCCTTGAAAAGGAAGGTCACAGTCAAACCAAGAAGAGGAAAGGGCTATGGATGTTCCTCGGAGCAGGGAGTCAGGCATAGGATTCTCCAGGGTAGTCTGAAAACATGGCCAGATGGAAGAGATTCTTTCACGGCCCCAAAAAGAGTGACTTCCCATAGTGCAGGCTTATATGGGGAGGGGAGGCTGTTTAAAGCTACAGCTGATAGTCATTTAGTATAGCGTGCCATGGCTGCAAAACACTTAAACCTGGAGAAGAGAAGACTGGGGGTGGGACACGACAGCCGAGTTCAAAAATTTGAAGGGCTGCCCTGCGGACGAGAGATTGGATCTGGCCGATCCGATCCCAGAGGGCAGAACATGAAGCAAGAAGCTGAAGAAGGGCAGAGTCTCCAGCTCGATGCTGTGAACCACTTCCCAAGAATGAGAATTGTCCAAAAGCAGCATGGACTGCCTTGAGAGGACTCTGCCACCATGTAGGTCTTCAGATGAGGGGAGGCGGCCCCTTGTCAGGGAGATCATAGAGGGCATACTCGCTCAGGTACTACTTGGACTACATGGATGGCTCCTGAGATCTCACCTAACTCAGAGATTTGAGGATTCTGGGAAGCTCAAGACCCAGGTGGCTCTTCAGGGTATCACAGAAAGGCTCTCCCACTTCACCCCCATTGCCTAGCCCTTACCATTCTTCTGCCTTGGAACCAATACACAATATTGACTCTTAAGACAGAAGGTGAGGGTTGAGGGAGAGAGAGTGAGGGAAAGAGAGAGACAGAGAAGGAGAGAGAGGGACAGACAGACAAAGAGAAAGGGAAAGAGAGAGGGAGAGAGAAGGAGAGAGAGAGGAAGAGAGAGAGAGAGAAAGAGTAAGGGAAAGAGAGGGAGGAGAGAGAGAGTGAAAGAGAGAGAGTGAGAGAGAGAGAGAGAGAGAGAGAGAGAGAGAGAGAGAGAGAGAGAAGAGAGTTCACTAGAAGTGGTCTCCTTTGTAATTATTTTCTTTTGTGCATTTAAAGACGTGATTCAGAGTAGGGATCTATTACCAGCCCGATGGCCAGAGGGATCTGTGACACATAGAGAGTTAAGAGCCCTGGAGGACCGACTGTTTCTTTTAAGCCAATCCCCCCTCAAGGAGGAATGAAGCTAAGGAAATGGGGGAGGTGTTTGTTTTACTTCATTCTTTTTCTTTTAAAGAATGAAGGAATGTCGACACATTGGAGTACATCCTTTTGAACTGTTCGTTGGGCAGGGCCAGTTCCAGTAGTAACGGCAGAGAGATTCTGCATCTTGGCGCTCAGCACCGTGGATGGCTAGGGAGGGTCCAAAGGATGTCTCGCTAAATGTCATTAGAGTCCTAGAATGCTGGCGCTGGCTGGTATTTGTATCTAGCTCTAACTCAGTTGCTTTTTCTTGCTTTTTTTCTTCCTTGCTGAGCAGACACGATGATTTTCGGCTCCGATGTTTTCCCTGAAAGCCAAGTTCCCGTGTGTATATAGAGATCAGGAAGGAGATGAATTGAGTGTAAGCCCTCTGAGGGTGGGGATGGTGTCGTTTCTGAGTTTGTATCTCAAGGGCCTAAATGGGAACTGATTGAGTGATTGCCAGTGAGGACCCCGAAAAAGAACAAGAATACTAGTAGTTATAGCCACAACTGTTGTATATAGTATTCCCAATTCTCTCTGGCCAGAATGATAACCCATGTTTATATTGTTCCGAAAGCTTTTTAAGGTGTTTTCCTAACTAGAGCCTGTTGTGTAGGTAATGTAATCAGTTCCCTGGTAGGCATTGATGAAGCTCCTACTGTGTGTCAGGCACTAAGCTAGAGGCTCAGAATACGGAGATGAAAGTAAAAGTATTTATCTCCACGCAGCATCCGGTCTATAGCGAAGACACTCAAACAGAAATCAGTTTTTACAAAATAAATTCAAGATAAATTTGGGGGATGTTATTCGTCATATTACGGGTGGAGAATCGGAGGCCCAGAAATGAGGGCTTTTTCTTTCCTCAAGGTCCCTTAGCTCAGTGGCAGTAGGATAGGAAGACGGGTTGTCTTCATTTTCAGCATGATTCCCACTTCTATTCACTCAGATAAGTCATAGGAGATTAGATCTAGACATGGAAGGAACCCCAGAGGTCATTAGATCTGACTGGTTCATTTTATAGATGGGGAAACTGAGGCCTAGAGAAATCATGTGACTTATCAAAGGTCATGAAGATTATTAAGAAGCAAATTCAGGATTTGAACCCAGGTCTTAGGACTCCAAGCCCAATGTTCTTTATTTTTATTGCGTGCTACTCATCTTCCCCTCTTGTTCTAGGACCTATATGGGACCTAAAAGAATATTACCACATCCACCTGTTCTTAATGAGCTCATGGTCCAGTTCAGTGGTTCCTGGGTCTCAGCTAACCTTTCAGGGAGTCAAAACTAGTTTCATCACAACATACAGACATCTTCTTTTCTACTTGGTCAATCAATTAACTATAAAAGTTCTTCTTCCGGAGGGGCGGCCCTCAGGAAGGACTTTTTAAGAACATAAAAGGATCCTGAAACCAAAAGTTGGAGAATCTCTTGGACTGGTTAGTTCAGAAAAGACCAAAACACGCTGGCTGAAAAATCAGTGAAGATTCCAAGATAGTTTGGCAGTAAAGGAGATGTTGTGACCTCCAGCCTTCCCTGCCATTGGACTTAACCCGCCATCTTGTGCTTTGCTTTTCCGTGGTCAGATTGCCTTTATATTTGATTCATACATATTATATTTAATCATTTACTTCATAAGAGGGGCGTGAAAGCCCATCTACCCAAGAAGGGAGGGAAGAGCACCCAGGCTAAGGCGTCCTCTGCAGGGTCTTCTCAGTTTGGACAGGCCTGTGCCCACAGCCTGGCTTGGAGGTGAGAGAATGGCAAGGAAGGTGCCCCCCATCCCAGCAGCCATCGTCTTTCTTAACCCTGACACTGACTTAGGGAAGCACCTCTTGGCTATGGGTCTGTGTCCCGGCACATCAGCCTTAAGCTCACCAGCCCCGTTTGGGGCATAATAAGGCTCTCTCTATCCAGTAGCTCTGAGCAGCTGTTGTTCTGGGTCAGACACATAATTAAGTCACTTAGTGGCTGATTATCCAAATTGCAGATTATTCAGGCCCCTGGGCTTCTCCAATTGGTCCCTTTGGACTCCTTGTCTACTGGCCCTTTTTTCCCTCACCAGCCCACCTTTTCAAAGCCAGGAAGTGTAGAGCTGGACTTACTCAAGCCCTGGACGGAGGAACCAGCTGGGAGAAGAGATTGGGGGCTGGCGAATCCTAAAGGAGGCTTTGGGTTGGCTTGGCTTTGAGAGGAGCAGCACCATCCAGCCGACGATGCTCTGGACTTGTGGCCTGAAGATTCACATTCTCCCGGTTTCTTAAATTTGTATAATAATGACAGTGAGATTAATTATTAATAATTATTCTCAGTGTTATTATTATTTTTTAACTGACATTAATATAGGGCTTCAAGGTTTGCAAAGTGCTTTCTATGACATTCAGCCAATCAGCTTGCATTTACTAAGAGCCTATTATGTGCCTGCCAATGAAGAAAAGGAGTAAAAAAAAACCTCATAAGCCTCAAGGAGTTTATATTCTATATGGCTATATTATATTCTTATATTCTATTTATATTATATTCTATTAAAGGATCTCTTTGATTATCACAACTATCCCAAGAGGTTGGTGCTATCATTATCCCCATTTTATAGATGAAGACACTGAGGCTCTGAAAGGTTCAACAAGTTACCCTTAGTCATTGCTCTTGATTGAATAGCTAATCTTTCAGAAATCAGCGATGACTCCCTTCCATAGTGTAGATTGCCCTCCTCAAGGCTGGGGCAGTCTCTGAGCGTTGCTGCAGCTTCCCCACTCCTCTCCCGGACAATCACAGCCATCTCTTGACTGGGCTCCCTACCTCACTTCTCTCTTTCCACAGTCCATTGGGTCTACCCTTCACATGATCGCTAAAGTGATGGTGATTTTCCTCAATTGAAGGCATAGTCCCGGTTCTCTCCTACTGAGCAAAATTGCAGTGTCTTCCTATTGCCTCCAGCTTTTCCAGCCCTACACAACCTGGCCCCAACCTGCCTTTCTAGCCTTCTCTCCCCCCTCCCACTTATTCTTGGAGTCACCCACATTGGTCCACCCAATGCTCTACACAAGAGTCATTCCGTCTGTTTCTAATTCTTTGTACTGGCCGTGCCCCATTCCTGGGACATTTCTTCTCTTCATGCTCAGCTCAAGACAGCTACAGCTTCGTTTTTTATAGCAATCTTCCCTTGTCCCTGCAACTGCTAATGTCCTCCTGAGCTAACTACCTTCTTTTGAAATACTTTGTATCTCAGTCTCTTTATCTGCATTTTGGACCTCAATATAAAATCTGATAGGTAAGAGGAGGAACCCCTGAATGATGTGGTCACTGACCTCACCCTATTTAAAGTAAATGAGATAGTGCACCCTAACACTTTAACCAGGGAAGAACTCGCAACCAATCTATCAAAGATGTTGAAAAGCCATTTTGAATGCCGTTGGATGTAGGGAGTGACTTTTACGTTGGAAGTGCATTCCTATTGGTTGAGAAAACCTAGTGTTATGCTGAGTGCCATCTCTAAAATAGAGAGCCAGTTTTGAAGCTGGGAAATCATAGCATCAGAAAGCAGAGATACACCAGAGCAAGAATTGCTTGGAAGGAAGATGAATACCTTAGCCTAGACTTCTCTGTCCTCCTTGGGAGAGCCTTTCCTTTCCCTTGCTCCTTTCCCTACCCTCAACAATTCTTCCTGTCATCTTCTGAGACGAAGAGATCGTTTGTCTGCACACTCAGGTCTAATTTAGCAGCCAATAAACAAGCTCCCCTTCGGTGTCCAGAAATTAGAGAGAAAATAGTCATAGATTACCTGTGCTATTTCTACTCCAGGCTGGCACTTTTCTTGGAAGCAGCCTCACCTCACCAACTATCTCTGTGGGACCTCATTGGAAAGAGAGTACATGGTGCCTCCTTAGAAAGACCAGACCCTCCTTCTCCATTTCTATGTCCCATTCGTTTGTTGTTTCCTAGAAAATGTGTTCTTCTTGAGAGTCATCACGGTCCCTTGCTTCTTTGTGATTTGTATTACTAGGGCCTAGCATATACTTTAGTGGTTGTTGTTCACTTACGTTTGACTTTTCGTGACCCGACGGATCATAGTACGCCAGTGGACCATGGTATGCCGCCAGGCCCTTCTATCCTCTACTATTGCTCAAAGTCTGTCCAAGCTCATGTCCATAGCTTCTATGACACTATCTCTCCATATCAACCTCTGCTGTCTCCTTTTCCTTTTGCCTCCAACTTTTCCCAACATCAGGGTCTTTTCCATTGACTCCTGTCTTCTTGTTATATGGCCAATGCATTTCAGCTTCAGCTTCAATGGTTGAACTTCCATTGAATAGTCTGAATCAATTTCTCTTAAGTATTGGCTGATTTGATCTCCTTGCTGTCCAAGGGACTCTCGAAAGTCTTCCAGGAAGTGCTGATTTGGAGGTGCTCAGATTTCCTTGTAGTCCAAATCTCACAGCCTTCCTGGAAAAACCAGAGCGTTGATTATACAAAGTC
The DNA here is from genome assembly GCF_016433145.1 of Gracilinanus agilis. Lineage (NCBI taxonomy): Eukaryota > Metazoa > Chordata > Mammalia > Didelphimorphia > Didelphidae > Gracilinanus > Gracilinanus agilis. Next base: position 13,289,422 of record NC_058133.1, on the reverse strand, counting down.
AAAGCTTTGTCAGCAAGGTGATGTCTCTGCTTCTTGGTATGCTGCCAGATTTGCCACAGCTTTCCCTCCAAGGAGCAAGTGTCTTTTCATTTCATGTCTGCAGTCACCATCATTAGTGACCTCTGTGGCCAAGAATAGAAAATCTGACCCTGCTTCCATTTCTTCTCCCTCTGTTTGGAGGAAGTGATGGGACCAGTTGCTAAGATGTTAGTTTTTGGATTAAGATTCAACCCAGCTTTTTCCTTCTTCTCTTCTGCCCTGGCCAGGAGGCTTCTTGTTCTTTTTTCACTCTGTCCTCAGAGTGGTATCGTCTGTACAGCTGAGACTGTTGGTATTTCTCCCAACAACCTAATTCCATTTATTCTGCAGATCAAGTGTCAATATTTTGATTTGTGCTTCACATTTTGACATTTAAACCACCCTCTTGTAGCCTGTCCTATTTGACAGTTAAATTATTACCTTTTGAAAACCCAATTCATCCTATTCATACTTGATTGCTTCCTGTTTAGGCTTCTAAAATGCTTTCTACCCGTCCTGGTCACATTCCATGACAACAAGATGATCATTTCAGTGACAATTGCTGTATAACAAAATGGATTTTCTAACCCCAATCAGTAGCCCACTTGGTTTAAGCAATATACCTACATTAATATTCCAGTACAATGACAGAAAACTTGGTTTCATGGAAACTGAGCTGGATCTGTAGCCTTGAGAGGCCTGGGTTTAAATCCCACTTTACAAATATGGAAACTGAGGCTTACCTTGATTAAATGACTCCTGAAGGGGGAGCTGGATGGCTCAGTGGATTAAGAGCCAGGCCTAGAGACAGGAGGTCCTAGGTTCAAATCTGGCCTCAGACACTTCCCAGCTGGGTGACCCTGGGCAAGTCACTTGACCCCCCATTGCCTACCCTTACCACTCTTCTGCCTTGGAGACAATACACAGTATTGACTCCAAAACTGAAGCTAAAGGCTTAAATAAATAAATAAATAAATGACTCCTGAAGTCTCCAGAGGAATTAGCAGAGTCATATTTGAAGCCCAGGACCTATGGAGGAAGCTGCTCCTTTTTCTTCTCAAGTATTTTATCCCTGAGACCCTGGCCAAGTCACATGCCCCCTTAAGCCCTGCTTTTTTGGTCTTGGCCATTATCACTCACTCCTTGCTGCCCCCTTCCCCAATGTCCCCCTCTTGTGTTACCTTACTTCATTAGAATGTAAACTTGAATTCTGGGACTCAGACTTGCTTATATATAAACCGGGGATCGAAGTGAACACCTGCTGCATGACCCCTTATAGGGCTGCCCTCTCCCCAGTCCTGCTTCTGCATTTGGTACTACCCCCCCAAAAAAAAACCTTTTAAAAAAGTATAAATGAAAGTGAAAAAAGCGAAAGCAGAAGAAGTGGCAGGCAGCTGCCCCCCCTTGGCTTCCCAGGGTACACTGCTCTGCCTGTGGCATAGTTTGTTGGTTTGTTTTAAAGCCTTGGTAACAACTCTAAGGCAAAAGAGCAGTGAGGGCTGAGGAGGCAATTGAGTTAAAGTGACTTGCCTAAGGTCACAAAGTCAGGACATGTCTGAGGTCTGATTTGAACCCAGGTCCTTCGGACTTCAGGCTTGACCCTCTATTCACTGTGCTGTCCTAACTGTCCCTGACTAGTGCTTTAACAGCTGCTCACTCTAGCTATCGCTTTGTCATTGTCTCTCCCTCTGTCTTTCCGTCGGTCCACTGGAGTTCATAAAAGCACTCACGTCACAGGGTTGTCATGTTTCTCAAACAAGCCACAAAGCCTAAAATGCAAAAAAAAAAAAAAAAAAGCTTAGATTTGGACGTTGAGTCCCCGGGTTCAGATTGTGCGTCCTGAGTAAGTCCCGGAACGCCCGTAGACCTTGGTTTTGTAGACAGAGGAACGCTCCTTTGCTGGTTGGTAAGGCTCATAGACATATTAATGTCACCAAAGAGGATTTCAAAGGAAACCAATTGTATTGCAATATATTTCTTTTCAATTTTGTTCTGCTGGACAATTAGTGAAGTTCACCAAGTGTCGCTGGCCTTGGAGTCAGGAATATCTGAGTTCAGTTCCTGCCTCAGCCACTTACCAGCTGTATGACCCTGGGCAAGTCACTTCACCTCTGTTTACCTCCGTTTCCTCCTTCACAAAATGGAAATAATAACAGTCATCCCTTCCATGCCATAACTGTTCCCATCGCGGTCGGCATAAGAAATGAAATGGGAATTTCGTGGAAGTGGCAGCAGACGAAGGCCAGCAGATGGCACAGACGCTTGTGCCCAAATACGTGCCCCACATTTGACAAGAAGGCCTGAGAGGAAAGGAAAAACAGTCAGACGTCTTCTCTGGTCCAAAGGGGAAGCCAGAAAGTTTTCCGTGGCTTTTCCAGATCGCCGGGTGCCAGACCCCCGACCCCCGGGAGGTGGAGGGGACCCCTGCCTTCTGCAGTTGTCGTGAGGATCAGCTGAGATCTGGGGTGCTTAGCCCAGAGCCCATTAGAGAAATGTTCACTGTGGCTGTTCCCAAGTGGGGAGAAGGCGCTGGGTGATGCTTCTACGGGCATTGGAGATGAGGCTTGACGTGAACTGAGGCCAAGAAGGAGGGCCTGCCGGGGGAGGGCACCAGGCTGGGCAAAGACACGAAAGCAAGACGGGAGCTCCGGCTGTACCGACACATCCTCATTTCCTTTTTGGAGGGGGGAGTGGAAGCCGTGGAGAAAAGGAGGCAGCCCTTTCCTTGGCCCAGAAATAGCCCCTGGACCCCTTCTGAAGGGCTCTCTGGTGTGTAGCCCTGCCGTGGGGGCTCCGAGCAGATCAGACCTGGCTGAGGCCCTCGTGAACTTGGAGCACTTCACGGGCTTCTGGCATCTGCTTTTTTCTAGGATGTGCTCAAGAGTTTAAAGAGATGATCGGTTCCTGCCCAGATAGGCTTTGGAGCAAAAACAAGACAGGAAGGAAGCTCAGCCGAACTATTTTTTTTTTTTAACTCTTAACTTCTGTGTATTGGCTCCAAGGCAGAAGAGTGACAAGGGTGGGCCATGGGGGTCAAGTGACTTGCCCAGGGTCACACAGCTGGGAAGTGTCTGAGGCTGGATTTGAACCCAGGACCTCTCATTTCTAGGCCTGACTCTCCATCCACTGAGCTACCCAGCTGCCCCCACAGCCCAACTATTTTAAGGAAAGATGAGGCCAGGGAGAAAAGAAAGGGAAAAAATGATCAGTTTGTTTCCAGAAAAAGTATGTTTCTTGATGAACAAAGAACAGCAACCTCCATCGCTCCAGACATCCGTCAGTCAGTCAGCTGGCGTTTTTGAAGTCCCGACTTATCAGGAAAGAGGCAGAAAACCCCCAAACTCAGCCCCAACCCTCTGAGAGCTCAGTGTCTAGAGGAGGAAACTTCCTGCCATTGGAGATGTACAAAGCAGATGTAGATATGGGATAAATGGGAGATGATCCAGAGAGAGAGAAGGCACAAGATTAAAGAAAGCTGGGAAAGGCTCCTGGCAGAAGGTAAGACTTTGCCTGGGACTTGAAGGCAAGCCAGCGAAGCCAAGATGAGGAAGGAGAGAATTCTGGGCATGGGGGACAGAAAGGGCAAACACTTGGAGTCTGGAGATGAAGGGTCAGAAGAGAACATTATCCCTAGATGCAGAATACACGCAGAGAAATATTGACGGACTGCCTCCTGGGTGCAAAATACGGGCTGGTGTTTTGGTAGGAGGGAGTGGTGCTCCTGTGCTGGAGCCTCTGGGCTGCAAAACCAAAAACAAGTGTGGCTGAGGGTGGTGTCTTTTCTGCCAAAGCTCATGGCCGGGAAGTCTCTTCAAGGTCAGAGGAATGGAAACTTGAGGACTCTGGGAAATGCGCACCTCTGCACAACATAGACCTTGTTCTTTTGCTCCATTCAGCTTCTGGGAGGCATCAGAAATGCCTTGTTCTATTTGGAACAATGCTTTGTGATTTAAAAAAAAAATAATTTAGTCTTAGAATCAATACTGTGTCTTGGTGCCAAGGCAGAAGAGTGATTAGGGCGGAGCAGTGGGGAAGTTTCTGAGGTCAGATTTGAACCCAGGATCTCCCATCTCTAGATCTGGCTTTATCCACTGAGACACCCAGCTTCCCCCGTGCTTTATGATTTTAAAGATATTCCCTATGCACTGTCTCAATTTCAACCTTACAAAGCCACCCTGTGAGGTATTATTGGGGCATTTGGGTGGTGCAGTGGACAGAGCACCAGGCTTAAGAGTCTGGAGGACCTGAGTTTAAATCCAGCCTCAGACGCTTCTTAGCTGTGTGATCCTGGACCGGTCACTCAACCATGTTTGTCTCAGTTTCCTTGTCTGTAGAATGTGAAGTCTGGCCGAAGGACAGCTGAGATCCCTCCTATCCTTAAACCCTGAAGTCCAATCAGATTATTTTTCTTCTTGTAATGAAAACATTCTGACTGCTCTCAACCGCCTTTGCTTAGAAGAGAGGCAGAAATAGGGAGAAAAGGAAGGAAGGTGGCCGATCCTCGGCCTGCGATTCCTCGGACCTCCGCCTCCTTTGGGGCCGAGAAGGTGTCCGGATTGTTTCTGGCTTCCCCAGCGGGTTTAGAGAGCCCGCCGATGGGATGGAGGCCCGGCATGGCTTTGGCCCACAGGCCTCCCTGTTTGATCCTGAGAGGTGGGGAGGGGGCAAGCGTTTCCCGGAGGCAGAAAACGAGGTGCCTCCGATGGGCTCTGGGAGCGGCGGATGGAGCGGCTTTCCATGAAGGGCCTTTGTTTCGGAGCCAGTTCACACTGGACCATCTCTGGCTCCCGAGGCGGGGAAGTGAATCCTGGCACAGCCATTGGCAAGAGTCAGCCCCAGCCATTCCAGAATCTATGGCGGCTCCCTTCTGCCTCGTCTAAGGGCCTGGTAAACAGGGGAGTCGTCCTTCGAGGCCAGGGTGCCAGCCCGATTCTCTTGTCTAAAGCAAAGACTGGGGAGGGGAGGCTTCCAGCCCCTCATTAATGTTCTCTGTCTATAGGATTCTGCCACGGCCTTCGCTTCACTGTCTCGTGGAGCTCTGGCAGGCCCGGCAGTGGGGTAAATCGCCCTCCCTGACCATCTCATTAAACCCTCCTGTAATTGTCCCTGTCCCGGGGAAGGCGAATTCTCCTGCCATCTGTTAAGCAGACTCAATTAAGTAGCGAGACGGGGGAAGGGGAGGGGATGCTCGTAACGGGGGGCAGCCGTGGGAGCCGGAGCTTTAGTGGGATGGGGGCTGGGGGGAAGCGGGGACCAGGAAGGGGGCTCGGCTGCTTTTGTGCGTCTGAAGTTCACCGGGCGGTGACGGAGGAAGGTTTCCAGGGTGCAGAGAGGGGCCCATCCTGGGGCCTCGGTTTCCCCCAGAAGGCAATGCCAATTTTCCTGATGGAAACGGCCTCGGATTGGAGGAGAGCTTGGGAAGTGGAGGGTGCCGAGCGTTCCTGGAGTCGTGGAGGACCAATTAATCTGTAGCCCCGGGGAAGGCCCGGGAGACCTCGTCTGCCGAAGGATGGCTGCTAGGTGACGAGGCGCCTCCGCTTGCCAGGGACCTGCGAGAGTTTGGGTTCGGGCCTGAAGTTAGGATTTGGCTTTGACGGAGGGAGCCCAGCCAAGGGATGGGGGGAGTCTGTGCAGTCAAAACACTGGGGTTCCTGGATTTCTTTTTCTTCCTTTTCTGAGACTGGCTCTCCCCGTTTCCCTTAGCCGGGAAGCCAGTACAGTGGCGGGGCAGGGGGACATCCCCTGGCTGGTGGGCACAACGCCTTCTGGGACGCGGGCTGCTTCGCCCATCCTTAGGCAGCCCAGGGGTTCTGGGGGTTCATCATGTTGGTACCAGACTTGGCATGGATGCCCTACTTCAGCTCAGAACTCCTGAGTCCAAGCAAGTCAGCAACCTCAGCATTCAGAATTAATAATAATAATAGTGAATATTTACATAGCACTTACCATATGCCATGCACCAGACTAAAGCACTTTTCACAAATATCTCATTTGTTTCTCTGGACAATCCTGGGAGATTGTGCTATTGTTATCCCCATTTTACAGATGAGGAAACTGAGGGGGGCAATAGTTAAGTGATTTGCCCAGGGTCACACAGCTAGTAAGTGTCTGAGACTGGATTTGAACTCGGGTCTCTCCACCCTCTGCACCCCCTAGCTGCCTCCTGGGAAGGATTACAGGCGTCTGACACTAGACCTGGCTTCGATTTTGTTTCCTAATTAGAAGACATCAGCTAAGAGCTTTTTCAAGAAGTTTCCTTTCTAAGTGCTCATTACTACTGTTAGCATCATGTCCGAGGTTCCTTGAGTGAGAGCCGGAAGGTCTCTGGGGGTGATCAAAGCCAACCTTCCCATTCCCTTTTTACAGACAAGAACATCAAGGCTCAGAGATACTGTGACTTATCCAGGGTCAAACAGCCAGGAAGGGTCTGAGGTGGGATCTGAGCTGGCCAGGGGATCACCATGATGTCTACTGACGGCTATTTAAGGCAGTGACTAATGAAATCACACCCCTGTCTATAGTGAGCTTATCATAGCCCATAGAACACTCACAGGAGCCTTCAAATCCCACCTCTGCCCTTAGGGAAATGAAGAGCTTCCTTGAGCCTCAGTTTCTTCACCTCTAAAATGGGTCTTTTAATAGCTGCAGCCTCTGATACCCAGGGTTGCTTGCTGGAAGGAGCTTAACTTCATTATGGAAATTGCTTTGGGAGCTCTAAAGCTCTATAGAAATGTCCTTCTTCTCATTCTCTGGGTACAAACTGTTGTCCTTGGAATCCCTTAAATAGAACAGTGTTCCGAGACACAAGGAAAGGTCAGCTTTGAGTCGGGGGTTGCCCTGTTCTCATGAGCCATGGGAAAACCATTCCTCCTTCTTCATTTTTGGCCATCGATGGGGCGGGGGGGGGGGTATCCTCTGATGTAAATTGAGAAGCCTTGGTGATGGGTTCACTGCAAACATTTCTTCCAACTCCCAGCACCATGTGATGGAAAGAATTGGGCTGAGGACTCAGTGCCTGCCTCTTCCCTTTACTACCTGTGACCTCCAGGAAATCGTGGAACGGCCGAAAAATGAGGGGGCTTAATTAAGCTAGATGGCTCCCGAGATCCCTTCCAGCCTCTGACCTCAGATCCGAGGATATAATTCAAAGTTCATTTGTCATCTAACATAGAACCATGGTACCAAGCTAGACAGCAAAGAGAGAACCATTATAGGAGAGGTTCAGAACAACGTACTTGGGGGCAGCTAGGTGGCTCAATAGTAGAGAGGAGGTCCTGAGTTCAAATTTGGCCTTAGACTCTTCCTAGATATGTGACCCTGGGCAAGTCACTGAAGCCCCATTGCCTAACTCTTATTCTTCTGCCTTGAAATCAATACTTGGTATCGGTTCTAAGTCAGAAGGAAAGGATATTTTTTTAAGCAATAACATACTTGAATCTCTCTCTCTCTCTCTGTCTCTCTCTCTCTGTCTCTCTCTCTCTGTCTCT
>NC_058133.1:13270675-13281564 GCF_016433145.1 Gracilinanus agilis | reverse complement strand
CTCTCTCTCACTCTCTCTCTCTCTCTCTCACTGTCTCTCTCTCTCTTTCTCCCTCTCCCTCACTTCCTCTCTCTCCTCTCTTTTCTCCTCTCTCTGTCTGTCTCTCTCATGCACACACACTCACATATGCATTATTTAAATCATTCTTGCTCTATAAGACAACAATGTTAGTACTTTTAAAATATTCACGTTGAGCTTTTAACTTCGAAGAGTAACCATTTGGGGGTTTAGATTGCAGTAATGTGTGGCTGTGTATGTGTGTGGACTCCATTTACAAGCCCAGGGACTTGTAAACTGATTTACTGCTGGCTTTCCCAAGGCTGTGTTTGAATTAAAGATTCAAATTTCTGAAATTCCTTTGGTCCTCTGGGGATGGGGATAAGAGAAAGTGACAGGATGACACAGGAGTGGAACGGAAGGTCTGACCTCTTTTAGAATCCCCAAACCCCAGGAACCCTAAGCCTGTGTGCGTTTCACCCCTAAAAGTAAAGCACCCATAGGTCACCCTCCCCAACCTTTCATATTGGCTCAGCCTATTGATATTTCAAATCTCTCATTTACGTGATTCTTTCCTGACTCCCTTGGGTGGTCAGCTCCTGCCCAATGTCTTTGGACTTCCTGGGTTGTTGTTGTTTTTTTTTTTTTTTCCAGTTTTTCAGTTTCTTTGTTTGTGAAATGGGCCGGCCCTCGGTTATTTTACAATTTCTGCAGCAGACAGAAAGACAGGCTTCATTGGGAGAGCTTTTAAATATCTGTAATGTAGGTCAGGTGCGGTGATCTCATCAGCTCCCGTGGATTTAATTATCATCTTCTGCTGATGTTTCTCAGATCTACCTGTCCTACCTCCAGCTCTCTGCTGACCCCCCTCTCGCATCTCCAACTGCCTTTCAGACATCTTGAACCGAAAGTCAAGTCAACATCATAACCGTAATATCTTCAACTCAGCGTCTTTGCCCAAATCCTCCCCCTCCTCCTACCTTTCCTATCACCAGCTTCCCAGTCCCTCAGGCTCATGACCTCAAGCCATCCTGATCTCTTCATTAACTCCACACACACACACACACACACACACACACACACACACTGTGGTGCCACGGTCTATTTACCTTCCTAGCCTCTCCCAAGTATGTCCCCTTCTCTCTTCTGACACTTTCACCCCCGAGGTGGACAAGTCCTCACCACCTCTTACCTTGATATAGCTGCTGGTGGGTCTGCCTGCCTCAAGTGTCTTCCCTAGTCCAGGCCATCATTCACAGTTGACCATCATATATTATGGCTATTACTGTGCATAATCTTCCGGTTTTCTTCACTTCACTTTGCATCTGTTCATATAAGTCTTCCCAGGTTTTTCTTTTCTTTTTTTTTTTTAATATTTATTTTTTAGTTCCCAGGTTTTTCTGAAGCCATCATACTCTTCATTTCCTTATAGCACAGTAGTATTCCATTATTATCCATATAGCACAGCTCCTTCAGCCATTCCCCAATGGATAGACCTCAGTTTCTCCTTCTTTGCACCACAAAGAGAACTTCTAGAAATATTTTGTACAAGTTGGTCAGTTTCCCCATTCTTAAAATATAGAGATAGATTACCTCCGAGGATCCTTTTAGTTCTAAAGCCGGGGTTCTTAGCCATCCCGAGCCCTTGGACCAGTGCCCCTCTGGATGCCTGGTAAAGCTAAGGGACCCCTTCTCAGGCAGCTAAGTGGCACCACAGTGCACTGGGCTTGGTGTCAGGTAGATTCCTCTTTCTGAGTTCAAATCCAGCTCCCGACACTTCCTAGATGTGTGACCTTGGGCAAGTCCCTTCACCCTGTTGGCCTCAGTTTCCTCATCTGTAAAATGAGCTGGAGAAGGAAATGGCAAACCACTCTAGTAGCTTTGCCAGGAAAACCTCAAATGGGGTCACAAAGGGTTGGACATGGTGAAAAATGACTGAACAGAAGTCAGGAGTTCTCCATTTCTAACACCTGGATATTCTAGGACTGGTGGGAGAATCAAATGAAATCATATCAATAAAGCCCTTTGAAAATTTAATATAGTATATAGTCTATCGTGTAGGATTATTGTTATATATAAATGCCATCTACTATTCTCTTTTGGTTTTGTTATTATTGTCGCTGTTTTATTATTATTTCGTGATTCATCGCTGAAGCCGAATCCCTGAATTTAAATCTCAGCCTTGTAACATGATTCCTGAGCAAATCACTCACCCGCTCCATGCCTCAGTTTCTTCATCTGTCAAACGGGAGGTGGGGAACAAACCAGATGACCTCCAGGATCCCTTAAAGCCCCGATCTCACGAGCCCGTGAACCCCACCCTTTCATCTCTCTCTCTGTTAGATCTGCTTGTACTCCTTCACATTTCTCCCTATCTGGCTAGACGTGTTCTCCCTTTTCTTCCCTCCTCGGTCTTCTTCACTCAAACATTTCCGCGGCTCCAGTCTCGATCTTGGTATTTGTGCCCAACCACAACTATGCAGGTGTGTCCCGCAGCCAGCCGGGCATTTGTCCCAGGTGCTGACGAATACTTGGCAGGTGGGGAAAGAGGACAGAGGAACGTTTGACGAATGCCTCCAGGTCAGCACCCCTGCGCCGTCCTGGGGGTCAGCTGGGGCTCTCAAAGGCTGTAACTTCCACTAGAATTGGAAGATGGCTTTTTTCTTCTCTGCCACCCTCCCTGTGTGTAGGGGACAGAGACAGCCAGAGAGAGGGCAGGGAAGGGAGAGCAGGACCTGGGCATTCATCAGCCTGAGCCTCCGGGTGGGGAAGCTCCCTTCTCTTGGCACCAACCTGCTACTTACTGGTAACTGTAAGCCTTAGACAGTTGCTGGGATAGAGAGACACCGAATGCCGTGGCCAGGCTCCCACGGCTAGTCCCCACCAGGGACAGGACATTGATGCAGGATCCCCTCGTTTCAAGGCCGGCTCCTTTGTCCCTGATGCCAAATTGCCTCTCCAGTACTCTGTATTCTGATACTGCGGCACCCCTCAGATGATTTCCATCAGGTTATGGGTTCAGGCATTCCAAACTCGCAACCTTCCTGATTCCTCACCTTCAGATGGCCATGGTCCTTCCTCCTCCGCCCCAGGAAGTGGGAGTAAACACTGGGGAGAAGGCAGCTAGCTGGTTTAGTGAATTGATGGCTGCATTTGCAGTGGAAGAAAGACCCAAGTTCAAATCTTGCTTCAGCCCCTTACTGGGGGCTGATTCACAGCGGGGCGGGACTTTAAAGGTCATCTAGTACAGTGGTGTCCAGCTCAAAGAGAAACAGATTCCTGTGGCTTCCTGATGATGTAGAAGCCTTCAAGTTAGCCTTATCTATGCTCTATTCTTATTACTTTTGTTAAATACTTCCAGTTACATTTTAATCAGATTTCTGAGGCATTGTGTGGCAGCCCCATACCCTAGTACCACCTCCTTAGTTAAACAAGAGAAGACACATTCAGAAAACTGAAGTAATTTTTGTTCATTCTGAAGTCATTTGAACCCAGACCCACAGATCGCAAATCTAGCACTCTTCCCACCATAGGACACGATTCCAACATTTGTAATCTATGATCACAGGGGAAAAAACATTAGCTTTGGAGTCTGAGGTCTTGAGTTCAAATCCTAGCTTTGCCACTTCCTCCCTGTGCAACAGAATTGGGCAAACCATCTGATTACTTAAATAATTCATGAACATTTTATTATGCTGGTCCTCGATTTTCTTATCTGGAAATGGAAAATGGTGCCATCAGGCTCTGGCATCGCTTCTAGCCAGAGATCTGTGGATTTTAAAATTAATATTCAGTAACTCCAAAGTAGGGAAGTTTGGGAAATGTAGTTGTAGGGATTCAAGATTTTCCAACTGTACAGATCCAAGGATGTGTTGGCAAATGTTTAACAACCAGCTTTCTGATCTGATCAATATGGAAGCCTGATACACCTTAAAGTTTCAACAGAATTACTCATTCTTTCACCATCATTTTTTAAAGTCTAAATACAAACAAAATAATACATCGAACCCTGATTTGTAGCCTTTGCTCATTTCCAAGGTGTAAATAAATGCTCACACGACAATTTAACAAGTGGCTCTTGTGAGATGGTATGAGCTGACTGCAGCTAACTACTGTCTAGATCCTTATGATTCCGGGGCACTTCCAAGTTGCATATCTGTGATTCATGTCTTCCCTTGGATTAGGCAGAGATAGATACAAGCACATTGTAATATATATTATATAATTTAAAAGAAAAAAACAAGATAGGAGAGGGGATCCAGGAATGCCTAAGTTTGGTTCTTATCTCAAACACTAGCTTTATTAGAGCCTCAGTTTCCTCAAGTGTAAAATGAACGTAATCATGTAGCCTGGATATATGGAACTCTGTGAGCCTTGAACCTTTATGTTAATGTTGGATATTTTTATGGGATGAAGAGGAGGCAAAGCTCTCCATACGCCCAGGTTGGGCTGGGAGGGAGAGAGTGAGCAGTCGATGGGGAGGAGACGAGAAGAAAGTGGGGTCAAGGAGCACAGTGGCTCTCGCTGGGCGGAGATGGACAAAGCAGGGCCAGGAGAGAACATGGAAAGAATCCTGCGGAGAGCCTTCTCTCAATAGCTGAGACTGTGTGTAAGCAATTACAGCCATGATGAAGTGCAGTCAACACCAAAATTAGAAACACAGTGGGTTGAGATCAGCCCATGAGGACAGAATGGCAGAGGTGCCAGAAATCTATAATGAAATACATTTTTGAAAATGAAAACTATCATGTAACATCTGGTTTACTTTACTTTAGTTCTGTGTGTGTACGTGTGTGCACATATGCAGGCATGTGTGTCCATCTCTCTGTGTATGTTGCCTATATAAGCATGATTGATTTTGGCTCAAATGTGGATCTCTCTATTTGTGCAAAATTTCGGAGTTTCAATTTGTAATATTGTTTTTCTGCCTTATTCTGTTTGTTCCGTAAACAACTCCTCTCCTGCCTCCTGCCTCCCTGTGGAAATGTTTAGATGGCTCATCTGGAAATTTGAATTCCTAACTTTCTTTTTTTCTCTCTCTCTCCATTACAGCGCATATTCAACTCTTTTGTGTACACTGAGAAGATTTCAAACGGAGAAAGTGAGGTCCAGCAGGTAAGCAGCCCTTGGCAATAGAACCCTGTAGAGTCTCTCTCCTCTTTCATGGGAAAAGGTATCTTCCTTTTTGTGGGCCACTTTGCACTTGAATTTCATTAGGATTCAGCTATAGTCCTAGTTCTTTAAAGAAAAATTTTTGATCAACATCTTATGCTTTTACATCACCTGGAGTTCCCAATGAGTCCTTTCTTCCCCCTCCCTAAAAGCCATCCCTCATAAGAGAAAATAAAAAAGAAATCAAAAGTTCCTTCAAAACTAACTAACCAACATATCATTCGACACTCATAATGCCTTGCCTCGTCATTAAGGCCAGAATCATGCCTTTTGCTCCTCTCTGTTCTCTTTAGAGCTTGTTCATCTTCCTTTCCCAGCATTCCATTTATCTTATTGATGCCATTATTCTTTCCATTTACATTGTTGTCATCGTGACATATATTATTTCTATTTCTAGATTATTCTTACTTAGTTTTGCATCCGTTCATAAAAGTCTTCCTATGCTTCTCCGTATTCATCATTTCAGACAGCAGAGTAACATTCCATTGTGTTAACGTGTGACAGTTGTTTTATTAAACTATTACCCAGTCAGTGGGCAACTAATGTGTTTCTAGTTCTTATGGTGTATACAGGGTCTTTCTTTTGGGCCATTTGCCTCCTTGGGAATCTCTGGGACAAAGAATAGAGACATCTGAGCCACTTTCTTTGCGTAATTCCAATTTGCTTTCCAGAAAGGACAGAACTAATCACTTCTCCATCCACAGGGCTGCACTTATTTCATGCTGATGTTTGAGAGTTGAAGTGGGAGAACCTGGGTTCAGGCTTCGAATTAGCTGTGTAACCCAGGCCAAAGCCACTTAACGTCTGAATCTTATCCTTGTGGAATGGGAGAAGAGCCATCCCTCCCTCTCAGTTCCTTCCCTTTCCTCTCCTGACACAATCTCAAATGGTAACTTGGGGTGTGAGGATGGGCTCTTTCCTGGAGTCCTTAGAGCTGGACTCCATAATCTTTTCTGAGATCTGGGGGAAGCCCCCTACTATGGCCCCCTTCTCAGAATCATGCTTTAAAATGCATCAAATAAAATATATCTGACTATGAAGGAGACCGATTTTGCTGAAACACAATTATCAAAAAATGTAAAACCCCACAGACCCTAACTTGAGAACATTTCCCTTAAAGCTTGCTTCCAAATCATTTCCTCTGAAATGAGATTTAGGGAAGGGCCATCTTGTTGAAGGTGCCTGTAAAGAGGAGATCTGTGGCTGGCATCAACGCTAGCTGGAGGGTTCTGGGTTCCAAGTGACACCACAGCTGGTGGCTCAGTTACTAGATATTCTGGGTGCTGAGGAAAGAGCCCAGGCTTTGCGGCCCAAACCCGAGTCCTGCCTCTTTACTGGCCCTCCTTGAGGGGGGTGACTTTCCCAAGTCCTTTGGGTTTGGGGAGCGCCTTCCTTCTGTTACATGGTTGGGTGTCCTGGTTTCAGCTCCCTCTCCCTTGTGCCTCCTCTGGGGGTAACGTGGGCTTCCTGCTCCTCAGAGCCTGCTTCACACTGAGCAGCTACCAAGAATGAGAGCTGACTTCAGATCCTTCTTAAGAGGGCAATAATTCTAAGCTGGTGGTTACATCTGCTGGATAGTGAATTTTATCTACCAAAAAAAATAATTTCATGATTTTTGGTCCTAACATAAAACTTTTTGTTAATATAGATTATAGATTTTTTTTTCCATTTTTAAACCTTCTGTCTTAGAATCAGGACTGATTGGGGGCAGCTGGGTAGCTCAGTGGATGGAGAGCCAGGCCTAGAGACGGGAGGTCCTAGGTTCAAATCCGACCTCAGACACTTCCCAGCTGTGTGACCCTGGGCAAGTCACTTGACCCCCATGGCCCACCCTTACCACTCTTCCACCAAGGAGCCAATACACAGAAGTTAAGGGTTAAAAAAAAAAAGAATCAGTACTGATTATCAGATCCAAGGTAGAAGAGCGATAAAGACTAGGAAATTGGGGTTAAGTGACTCACCCAGTATCACACAGCTAGGAGGTGTCTGAGGCCAGATTTGAACCCAGGACCTCCCATCTCTAGGCCTGGCTCTCTATCTTCTGAGCCACCTATCTGTTCTTAGATTATACTTAAAAGAATAATAATAACAAAGCGTGTAGGGCCTTAATTACCTGATGGCACACATTACATTTTAATGGTTTCTGAGTTGAAGAGGAATTCTGCTGCCAAGGAAACCATGGCAACCACGTTGGGAAAACAAAAATCCTTCAAGTGTCTACCAAGACCCAAACTTCTCCTCGACTCCATTCCAGAATATGTGTGAGATAAGAAGATGGAGAAGACAGACAAAAAGGGAGCACATGTATCCAGAGAATCAAGTTTCTGATAAACTATTTCTTTTACCTTCTGTCTTAGAATCTATACTGAGCATTGAAGGCAGAAGTGGTAAGAGTTAGGCAATGGGGGTTAAGTGACTTGCCCAAGGCCACACAGCTAGGAAGTGTCCACTTAGTTGCCACTAAATTGTTTCTTGATTTAGGGAAAGATGGAAGCATAGCATGATGAGGAGAAAACCTTGGACTCGAGTCATAGTATGACAGAATTTGGGACTGGAAGAGACTTGTAGAATTCATTTATTTCAACAAAACCTTCCATTTTACAGATAGTGAAATTGTGGCCCAAAGAGGATCATAGGGTCATCCGTTTTGAGGAACAGGCACTTCAGGAAGCTCCCTAATTCATCTAACTCCTAATAATCTAATTCAGCTCTCTAACATCATCGTTTTACAGATGAGGTAACAGAGAGGAAGTTTAAAGGACTTATCCAAAGCTAGATTTGAACACATGCCCTCTGACTACAGAATTAGTGGTTTTACCATGATACCATTTTATTTCCCTTAAGTAACTATCCCAAAGCCCCCTAGAGAGTAAGTTATAGTACTGGAATTCAGAACCATATCTTTTGACTCTCAAGTCCTAGGTTCAAGTCCTGCCTCAAACTTGATGTTTGACCATAATTACATTAGAAAAAGGCAGATTTGGAATCAGAAGACCTAGGTTCAAATCTTGGCTCTTTAGCCATTCTTCTGTGACTTTGGACAAGTCTAACTCTAACCCTAATCTCCCCAGTCCCCGATTTACTTCCCTATAAAAAGAGAGATTTGAACTAATGACTTCGAAGGTCCCTTTCCTCTCTGAAATATATGCTTCGATGATCCCAAGTCACTCGCCCTCCCAATGCCCCGGCCAGGCTTCTAAGACAGGAAAAAGGTTTTCCCACTGGAGTTCCTCCCATTGATGAAATCCCAGGGATGTCCCCACACACTCCAGAAGGGAAGGGAAGGAAACCGGCACTTCTTGTCTGCTTTGTTCCACCCACTGTGCTAAGTATTTGTATGTATTAATGCTCCAGGGCAGCGATGGGCAAACTTTCTAAAGAGGGGCCAAAGGAAAGGAAATGCTCCTCTGTCAGTCTGTTTCTAAGGCAGCTCTTTCCAAGTTTCATTGTATTGTATCCTCCTCATTGTATTTGTCAGATTAGGAATAATGTTGTGCAGCCAGTTAGAACATTCCAGGCCCCCCCCCCCCAATCTGGCCTGAGGGCCGTAGTTTGCCCATCACTGAACTAGAGTAAGAATCCCAGTCCTCAAAGCAAAAAGCAAATGATTTCAGAAGAAATTTCATTCCGTTCAGTAAGCACTGAGCGCCTGCTGTGTGCCAAACACTGATTCTGGAGATACAAACAAAAATGAAAACAGCTCCTGCCCTCTGCCAGCCTTTCTTCTGCCGGGGGGATAATGTAGACCCAGAGAAATAGAAACCAAACGGGTGGAGTGGCTGCTAAGTGTTTGTTCGGAGAGAGCTGGGGAGAACAACTCTGAAGAAAAGGAGCTGGGGCCATGGTGAACCCCTGTAGACGAGGGGCCTTTTGGCCTTTTCCTCTTTTAAACCCTCACCTTCCATCTTGGAATCAGTACGATGTATTGGTTCAAAGGCCAAAGAATGGTAAGAGCTAGGCAATGGGGGTTAAGTGACTTGCCCAGGGTCACACAGCTAGGAAGTGTCTGAGGTCAGATTTGAACCCAGGACCTCCCGTCTCTAGGCCTGGCTCCGAGTCTATTGAGCCACCTTGTTGCCCCTGGTCAATCTCCTTAAAAGAGCCGAAGCGTTAGATCTGGCTTCCCAGAAAGGCTCTGATAATTGCTGGTCCCAATTATTTGCTCGGGGAAAGAGCCAGCACGTTTTTGTAATTACTACAATGTTCCATGAGCCATTGGCTGGCTGACAGATGCTCCGCCTTCCCTCCTCCACGCTGCTGCCTTCACTTCCCAATTCAACTCCCAAAAGCGGGGGATGGTCTGTGAGTCCATTCTTGACTGCAGCAAATTTTCTTGTGTCCTGGACCCCTTCCGTGGCTGGTCAAGCCCATTCTCAGAATCACATTTTTTTTTAAAACTCTTAACTTCTGTGTATTGGCTCCAAGGCAGAAGAGTGGTAAGGGTAGGCAATGGGGGTCAAGTGACCTGCCCAGGGTCACACAGCTGGGAAGTGTCTGAGGCCAGATTTGAACCCAGGACCTCCCGTCTCTAGGCCTGACTCTCACTCCACTGAGCTACCCAGCTGCCCCCCAGAATCACATTTTTTAATGGAATAAACAGGATTACAAATAAAGCCCACTATGTTGACATACAGTTTTCAAACTATTAGAAAAAAGTGTTACCCGCCCCCAGGTCAAGAACTCGTGCTTTAAACCTATAATGGGAATCCAGAGCCTGCCCGTCAGCTCCACTCGCCTTTCCCTCCTTCCCTAGTTCAGGATCCTCGCGTAGCCGCCAAGGAGAGTCTGTCTCCTGGTCCTCATCTCTTCTCTGGCTTCCTGCCTAATAGGGTTAGTCTTTAGCCGATCTACTTCCTGGACACATCTCCGGCCTCTTTTCCACTCGAGGGCAGACCCTTGACCTCCTGTCTATTCTCCAGGCAGACCCCTCGGCTTTCCAGCCTCGTCTCCACATGAAGCCACGTCCCTGGCCGGCTGTCAGCTAAGGGCTACGTTCTTAGGATCCTTTCGTTCTCTGGCGTTCTGACCCGCTGGAGAGGTTCCTGACCCTCTGCCCTTCCACGTCCCCTCAGACCTGACTTCCTCACTGGCCTCCCTGGCAAACGGTGCTTAGCTCACTTGATGCCTTTCCTTCCACTCTCATCCTTGATCGACTTTTTGGAGGTCTGGGATTTCCCAGGTACCCCTTCCATGGAGGCAATCCATGATCTTGTGCCGCTTACTGCAAGGAGGTCCAGGGGTAGGCAAAGATCAAACATTAGAGTGCTACGTAGATGGTGGGGCATCCAGGTGGTACAACAGATAGAGGTCAGACGGTGAAGACTCAACTTCCTGAGTTCAAATCTGGTCTCAGACGCTTACTAACTATGTGGCCCTGGGCAAGTCACTTAACCCTGTTGGCCTCAGTTTCCTTCTCTATAAAAATGAGCTGGAGAAGGAAATGACAAACCATTCCAGTATCTTTGCCAAGAAACCTCAAATGGGGGTCACAGTAAGACAGGACTGAACAACGACCAAATGGTAGTTATTGTTATTATGATCCTGCCTGTGCACCTTAGTGCGAGTTTGCCCACCCCATTGGATAAGTTCTTTTACCTGCCTAAGCCTCAGTTTCCTCAAATATAAAGTGAGAGAGTTTGGATTGGATGACTTCAATGCTCCAGTCCAGTTTAGACTCTCTCTCTCTCTCTCTCTCTCTCTCTCTCTCTCTCTCTCTCTCT
>NC_058133.1:13253226-13270276 GCF_016433145.1 Gracilinanus agilis | reverse complement strand
TCTCTCTCTCTCTCTCTCTCTCTCTCTCTGTCTCTGTCTCTCTCTCTCTCTCTCTCTCTCTCTCCCTCTCTCTCTCTCTCTCTCTCTCTCCCTTTTCGCTTTCTTTCTGCCTTTCTCTCTCTCCTACAATTAATAAGCATCGATATTTTTTCCTCTAACCTCCCCTTTTAAGAAAAAAATTCAGAGTCAGCTACACACAACTCCCCCCCCCCCCCCCCCATGACCTTGCCACAACCAAACTGGCCCTTGGCCTCTTGAGCCCGTCGCCTCGGTTGGGACGGGAGATGGGTGGCTGCTTTTTTTTTTTTTTCATCATGGTCCTCCCTCTGGAATGGAAGGTGGTCATTCAGTTCACCAGAGTTCAGAAGTCTAAAAGTTGCCTTTACAATAGTGTTGTTCGTGTATAAATGGTTCTGCAGGTTCTGCTGAGTTCACTCTGTATCACTTCTTATGAGTCTTACTACAATTCGCTGCGCCCATCCCTGGAGTCACTTAGGCAGCTAGGAGAAATGATGGGCAGAATCCTGGACCTGGAATTGGAAGACCAAAATTCAAATCTAGCCGCACACCCTTACTAGCTGTGTGTTCCTAGACAAGTCATTTAACCTCTGCCTCACTTTCTCCAACTGTAAAATGCTTTGCATTCAGGGTTATTGTGAGGAATAAATGAGCTGTTTGTAAAGCATTTTACAGTGTCTGGCACATAGTAGATGTTCAGTAAATGTTTATTCTCTCCTGCCTTTTAAAAAAAATCATTACCTTCCATCTTAGAATCTTGGTTCCAAGACAGAGGGGGCAATAAGGACAAGCAATGGGAGTTAAGTGACTTGCTTAGGACACACAGTGAGGAAGTGTCTTGAGGCCAGATTTGAACCCAGGACCTCCTATCTCTAGACCTGACTCTCTATCCAATGAGCCACGTAGCTGCCCCATTCCCTTCCTTTCTTTCAACACAGAAGTATTCATATACCATATTCCAACACATTCATACACCCACTCTCTAGTCGATGGCTACTCCTTTAGTTTCCAGTCTTTACAGCGATAAAAAAGAGTTTCTATAAATATTTTTGCACACAAAGATCCTTTTCCTTGCAAGAAGCATCTCTTTGGGGGGGGGGGGTGCAGCTGGGTAGCTCAGTGGATGGAGAGTCAGACCTAGAGGCGGGAGGTCCTGGGTTCAAATCTGACCTCAGACACTTCCCAGCTGTGTGACCCTGGGCAAGTCACTTGACCCCCATTGCCCACCCTTACCAATACACAGAAGTTAAGGGTTAAGAAAAGAAAAGAAAAGAAAAGAAAAGAAAAGAAAAGAAAAGAAAAGAAAAGAAAAGAAGCATCTCTTTGGGGGCTGGGCCTACAAGATGAGCCTCTTCTCATCATTGACCTTAAGAACTGGAAGGAATGTTGGAGGCCACACAAGCCAGCCCTGACCTAAAGCAAAAATCTTTTCTCCACTCTCCCGGCTGAAGACTTGCCAGCTGGTAGAACCAGTCAGAGCTTTTTCTCAGGCTGGTATAATTCTCAAGAAGCCAAGGTCACCTCGCCAGGCCTTTAGAGGGAACCTCTGGTGGAAGGTTGCATGTGCCCTTCTGAAGTCTTCTGAAGTATTTTGCTCCTGAGGCCAGCCTTACCAGCCTTCTGAAGCTCTCTGCCGTTCACTAGGCCAGTGATGGGCCAACTTTTTAAAGAGGGGCCAAAGGAAAGGAAATGCTCCTCTGTCAGGCTGTTTCTAAGGCAACTCTTTCGAAGCTTCATTGTATTGAAGTCTATTCCTTGTATTTGTCAGATTAGGAATAATGTCCTGCCACTGGATAGACTATTTCAGGGGGCCGCATCTGGCCCGTGGGCTGTCGTTCGCCCATCGCTGCACCAGGAGATGAAGGAGGGATGAGGAAGAGAAGGCCAGCATTGCCAGAACACCACCTTCTGCATTTGCCTGAGAGCAGCTGGTTACCCTGGACCCCTCCGACCTAGAGAACCGGGAATAAATTTGGACAAGGCAGAGCTCAGATGTACCCCTCTGAGGCTTGGGCATTGCCAAGAGATTGAAGACTATAAACACTGTTTCCTGGAGAATCTCTTAACTCTTTCAGAGAACAAGATTTTTTTTTCTAAGATAGCCTCCAGCACTTTGGAAGGAGCTACTTACACATAAACATCTGATATGCTCATTACAAATCATTCTTATCTCTTCATTAAAGCTCCTGCCTTGGGCCCTCCATTAGGCAAGGCTTTGTTACTCAAGCTTCCACTTAGCCCTGGACTTGGAGGCAGAGTGCAATTCCCATTTTGTGAAAATTCCTGCTGTGCCTCCCACTGCAGAAAGTAAAGAAGCTTCTCCAGAAAGTATATGGGCAGTTGATGGCGTCTTGGGTTTGGGAGGGCTTTTCTGGTTGTGTCTTTGATAGAAGAGGCAAGATAGGTAGATGGATGGATGGATGGATGGATGGATGGATGGATGGATGGATGGAAAGCTAGATGAATAGGTAAATGGATAGGTAGATGGATGGGTAGATGGATGGGTAGAGAGATATATGAATAGATAAATGCATAGATGGTGGAGAGATGGCTAGGTAGATGGATGGATAGATAGAAAGCTAAATAGATAAATGGATAGGTAGATGGATGGATAGAGATACATGAATGGATAAATAGATAATGGAGAGATGGCTAGGTAGATAGATGGATAAATTGGTAGATGAATGGATGGATGGATAGTTGCATGGATTGTTAAATGGGTAGATTGATAGATGGATAGATGGATGGAAGGATAGATAGATAGATAGATAGATAGATAAATGGATGCTAGATAGGTGCATGGATTATTAAATGGGTAGATAGATTGATAGATGGATAGATGGATGGATAGATGGGTGGAAGGATAGATAGATAAATAGATAGATAAATAGACAGATGGATAGCTATATAGATGGATGGATGGATAAATGGATGCTAGATAGGTGCATGGATTGTTAAATGGGTAGAAAGATGGATAGATGGATGGAAGGAGAGATAGATACATAAATAGATGGATGGACTGATAAATAGATAGATAAGGATGAGATCCATGATTTCATTGGGATAGGGAATTCTAGGTGAAGAAACTCCTACACAATGTAAATGAGCATAGTCTTTGGAGAGCAGCCTAAGATACTGTAAGGTTAAGTACTTGTCCAAGACCACAAAGGTAATGTGAGTCAGCTAACCTCGAACCCAGGTCCTCTGATCTCATTGGTAGCTAGCCGTCCATCTACCTACCATGCATTGCCTCCTGAGCCTTCCACTGTGTAAATGAATCAATTCCTCTGTAAGGGGTAGAGCAGGAGTGAAAATAGAAGTCACAGCCAGATTCTTTTGGCTAATTGAACTTGGGGACCCTTCTCAGGCCTAGCATATTGCAATAGTTCTGCAGAACCTGACCCAAAAGGGTCGCACTTTGTCCACAAGCATTTATTAAATACTTTCTCTGTTTCGGACTCTTGCTAGGTGCTGGGGTTACAGAGGCAGAACTGGGCTCCCTCCCCTCGAGGAGCTGCTCTTCTTACGTTCCTCTGCCTCGGAGCCCCCGGCAGATCCCCCTAAGGTGGGAGGGAGGTCAGAGAAGGCAGCTTCAAGCCTGTGGTCGAATATTGCCTAAAAGACAAGGGCGTGCGTCTGGCGGGGTAATAATCAGTCACGCTCCTTCTTTGTCCCAGCCTCCCCATAACCACCTTCCCTTTTGGCTTTTCCAAAGCCTTCATTTTTCTCTCTTAAGCAAGGTGGTTTACTCTCCCCTGCCAGCCATAACAGATCGACTCAAGGAAGATAAATAAATGAGTCCAAACAGTGTAAGTAGTCTGATGAAAATGGAGCTGGCCCGTAAGGGGGGAAATGAGGCCCCAGGAGAGGGCACTTTGCCGTGAAAGGGCTCGCCGCTGAAACGGAGAGCAGAATAATGGAGCACTTCTGTTCTATTAATAACAAATCCTTCAGGCCTGCTGCATCTTGGGCCGGAGAACCTGATCCTTGGGCAGCGGAAGGGCATTATATCCCTCACAGATCATCTTGCATCTTTACATAAACAAGCTATAAAGGAAAGGCAGAGTCCTTGACACCGCTCGCTTCTGAAATCGCTCATTTCCCTTTGAGCCCGACCGTCCGGCCCTTGGCTCCTCGATTGCCCTTCAGGCCGGCGCCCAAGCCCTGTTGGCTCTTCGTATTCTTAGGCCCCCTTTTTAACCCTTTGTCCTTAGGAGGGTGCCATATTGTTCAGGGGGCCCCTCCGAGCCGAGAGTTCAGATAAACAACGACTTCCTCAAATATGCAGGCAGTGACGCCCCGGTCAAAGCTGCCTTCTGGGAGATCACGGCCGCCTCGAGGTGGTTTCATGAGGTCTCCGCAGTAGTCCTGCTGAACGCATCGATGTCCGTAGATGTAGAGTTAGTCTGTGTGTATACCGAAGCCCGTGCTGTCTTCTAAGACTGCAAATAGACGCGCAGGTGAATTCCATTGGCAGAGAGAATTTCCTCCCTGAGAGTTGTTGATACCCATGAAATCCCGGCCTGGGGCCTATATATAGGCAAGCCAGCCTTGCCCAAGGGCTAAGTCACCTTGAGGGAGATGCAGGAAGCAGCTCACGCCAGGAGGTTCAAAGCCCCGTCGCCCACTGGACCGCCACCTTCATTGTGACCAGGAGGAAGAAAGCCCGGGATCCTGAGCCCGAGAGCCCCTGCGCAGCCCCCTCTGCTCTCCTCCCCCCACCTCCGCTGGCCAGCCCAGGCCCTACGGCCACCGTCGTGGCCATGTGGCCCAGCCAGGGCTTCTGCAGGTGCTGAAGGCAGAAGAAGGAATTCTGGCCGCCACAGTGCGCTTGTCATGGTCCGAGGGTTTGCCGTCAGCAGTGGACACGGTTATATGGGTGGGAATGCTGTCGAAGAAGATGCCCGGCCTTTTGGCTTTGGACGTCAGCCAGTGACCAGCAGCCTGTGTCCTAAGGACGACCGGCCTCTCCATCTGAAGCCTCCTGGAGTCTCTCCCCGCTGGAAGATGGGCGAGCAGGGAGGGTCTCGCTTTTCTATGTGTATCCCCAGCACTTTGTACCGGGAGAAAAATTGCATCTCATTTCATTGGTTTATGGAACTCCTGGGGGAGGGAATGCCCTCTGTCAGGCAGGCTGGCAGCTTTTTCACTCCTGGGTCTTTTTTTTTTTAACCCTCACTTTCCACCACATAGATCATTTCTAAAGCAGAAGAGCAGTCAGGGTGAGGCAATGGGGGTTAAGTGACTTGCCCAGGGTCACACAGCTAGGAAGTATCTGAGGTCAGATTTGAACCCAGCTCCTTCTCGCTCTAGGCCTGGCTCTCTATTTACTGAGCCCCCTAACTTCCCCCTGCAATTTAGCCTTAGAAAGTTATACAGATTGCTGAGAATTTCAAGTGATTTGCCCAAAGTCATGTAGTAATTATCCCAGGTGAGGTCTGAATTCCTTAACTCTAGTCTAGTGTACTAGCCATTATACCATTGTGCCCCTTCCCTTCCCTCCCTTCCCCCTCTCTTTTGCTATCTCTCCCTCCCTACTTCCCTCCTTTTATCTAATCCTTCCATCTCTCCCTCTTTTCCTTCATTTTTCTTTTTATCCTCTCCTTTCTTCCTTCTTTCTTTCCCTTCTTTCATTCTTCCCTTCCTCTTTTTCTTCCTCCCTTCCTTCCTTTTTTACCCTGTTTCTCTTTTCATTCTTCTTCTCTCNGTCTTCCTCTCTCTTTTCTTTCCTTCCTTTTTTTGACCCTGTTCTTCCTTTCTTCCATTCTTCCTTCCCTCCCTCTTTTCCTTCCTTTCTTCTTTCCATCTTTCCTTCCTTCCTTCCTTGGCTAGTCATATTCAGCTCTGTGCACAGAGCCCCTAAATAGGAAAATACCAACAGATTCTCCTGGCCCGAGCTGGACATCAGCCGGCCAATGTGACTGATGGCTGAGATAAGCTGAGATAATCCTGCCTTCAGCCCTTCTCCAGATATAAATACACACACATTCAGACACGCACACGTATGCGGGCCTTAGCAAGGCCGGACGCACACATAGAAAGTCCAGTGTCTGGGCCGCGGAAGCTCAGGTTGCAGGTCTGCTCTGAGAAGTGGCCGTGCGGCTCTTTCCCGTGTGCTCCAGCCAGAGGTGTGGGAGGGAAGGCAGGCAGGCAGGCAGGCAGGCAGGTCCTGGCTCTGTTTCTGTGGCAGGCAGAGCGGGGCAGAGTGGGCTGCTGCTCAGGAGGGGAGGGTGTGGCTGTGGGGGCCCGGACAAGAACAGGCCTGCAAGCTTCCCTCTTGTATGCACCTACCCAGGGTGGAAGAATCTCAGGATTGGAAGAGATCTGCGGAGCAGCCCATCCCTCCCCGAATGGGACCTCAGAGAGCCTTTCTAGTTCTTCATCGGCGCTGCCGAGCGTCCTCTCTCCGGTGTTCCTGACAAGTTGCTCAGAAATGGGTTGCATGGAAAGCCAGAAGGGGACCCGGAGCCCGTCTAACTGGTCCAACCCCCCTCATTTGAGAGTTGAAGAAACTGGGACCCAAACACACTTAGCAGCTTGCCCACGTCACGCAGCTGGCCATTGATCTGGGAAAGGAAGGGCCCTCGAAGACCGTTCAGGCCAATCCCTTCATTTAATGGAAGAAGAATCTGAGCCCCACAAGAGAAGTGGCTCAGCCTGAGTCACACAGGGACCAAATAGCCTTGCTGGGATGGGAACCCGGGCTTCAATTTGAATCCACCGCCATCTTCACCGCCTGCAGCCTCATTCAATCTCAGATCACCCATTCTCCTTTTGGGCTGCTCAGCTGGTCTAAAGGCTGCCAGGTGTGTGGCGCCATAGTGTACAGAGTGCCAAGCCTGGAGTCAGGAAGACCTGAGTTCAAATCTGGCTTTAGACACTTGCTAGCTGGGTGGTCCTGGGCAAGTCACTTAACTCTGTTTGCCTCAGTTTCTTCATCAGTAAAGGAAGCTGGAAATAGGAAATGGCAAATCACTCCCGTATCTCTGCTGAGAAAACCCCAAATGGGATCATGAAGAATAAGGCACAACTGAAAAACTACTGAACACCAATCAAAAATATTATATCATATATATATAATATATACATATTGTATATATTATATATATGTAAATGAACATAAATAGCAATACCAAATCTACATAAATACGAATACATCTTTCATATTCTCTATAGCACATTGTCACTAGTAGACACTCAGTGAAGAGGATCGATGACGATGAAGAATTGATGGCTACTCTTTGTTTTCTGTTTGCTACCTAATAATAGCTGGAATTTATAACCAGCTTCAAAGTTCACAAAGTGTTGGGTATATTCTAGCTCATTTGATTCTTAGAATAATCCTGTGAAGTAGGTGCTCTTTTCATCCTCATTTTGCAGATAAGGAAACTGAGGCAGGTAGTGGCTCTTGCCTAGAGTCACACAACTAGAAAGCAAGTGCCTGAGGTGGAATTCTAATTCAGGTCTTCCTGACTCCAAATCCTATATTATCTACTGTGCTGCCTATTTTAATATCAAGGATCTTCTCATTCATTTTTGATTATAGGGTCAAAAGTTTAGAGTTTTGAGGCCATTCAGTTGAAATTTCTCATTTTACAGATGGAAACTGAGGCTCAAAGAAATAAAAAGACTTACCCAGGGTCACACAGCTAGTAAATGTGTGGGGGAGAATTTAACCTAGTTCTTCCTGACTCAAGTCCCAACTTTAATCCACTCAACCTTGGGGCCCTAAGAAATACATGTATATGAGTGTGTGTGTGTGTGTGTGTGTGTGTGTGTGTGTGTGTTATATGTATTTTCTGGGCTGCTGCCCCTGGTCTGCTGGAGAGACAGGAAGGAGTTTGATAAAGTCCTATGGTTTATTTATATTCTAAGTTCTGGGCTGGCAAGTGTCTTGCAGAGAGATCCGTCCAGGGCCTCTTCTCTTGATGGATTCTTCTCAAGATGCTTCTAGTAATCCTACAAGCAGCAACTTTCATCTCGACTTGTGAGAGGGCTCAGGAAGTGTCACTCTTGTATAAACCAACTACCATGTTAGACTTCCCATCTCGCAGATCTCTGGGGCTAAGGCGGCTTAGGGCTGTATTCAACAGAAACTTAACAGCTGAGGGAGAGCAGGCCTGCCCCAGATCTTCTGTTTGCAATCCACCCTGTCATCAGATAGGGAATGAGGAGCCCTTCCTAAACCCAAATGTGAGTTTGGGAATACTAGCTGATGCGTCTTGGCAAGGGAACACACAGGAAAGTTTGAGAGGAAGATAGAATGAGATTGTTGTGGTTGCAGGCACAGAGCCCCATTCCTCTGGGTTGGGCGGAATCCACATGGGAGCACTTCTTGCAAGGAGGATTGTTTCAAAGAGGCCTTGGAGAAGATGATGCATTTCCCACCGATGTCCGAAGCCAAGCTCTTTCTTTGTAGTGATTTGGCCTCTTTTTAAGTGTTCCCCAGAGTTTGTTAGTTTGTTTGTTCTCCTCCTCCCATCTTCTGTTAGTACCTTCCCCTTTGACTCTTTTGGAAATGGAGTCTGCCTCCAGGAATGGGCAGTCTTTCACCTCCCCAATCCATTAACACCCAACCAGGCCGTAAGGTCACAAGCATGCTTTCTTATTTCAGTCCTACCAGGAGAATCATTTGGCCTGTTATCCTTTCAAAATATTGTTTCCTTGGAACAAACTGCCCCATATAACATTGTTTCTCCTAAAATCATCTTTAAAAAATTAAAATAAAGTAAAATAAAATCATCTTTGTGTGGCAGGCAAGAAGGATGATGCCACAGGAGGCACTTAGCCTTTTTGTGTTATGGGGTCTTTGGGCAGTCAGTGTGGTCAGTCAGCCTATAGACACTTTCTCAGGATCATATTTTGGAATACATAAAATAAGATGACAAAAGATGCCATTCTGTTAGTTCCTTTTATCAATGTTTTTAAAAAATAAGTTCATAGGGGGCAGCTGGGTGGCTCAGTGGATTGAGAGCCAGGCGTAGAGATGGGAGGTCATAGGTTCAAATCTGGCCTCAGATACTTCCTAGCTATGTGATCCTGAGCAAGTCACTTAACCCCCATTGTCTAGCCCTTACCTCTCTTCTGCCTTGGAACCAATATACAGTAATGATTCTAAAATGGAAGGTAAGAGTTTTTTAAAATAATAATAATAAGTTCATAGACTTCAAGTTAAGAATCACTGAGTTACAGGGGCAGCTAATGACCCTGTGGATTGAGAGTCAGGCAGACCTGGGTTCCAATCTGGCCTTAGGCACTTCTTAGCTGTGTGCCTGGGCAAGTCACTTAACTCCCATTGCCTAGCCCTTATTTAGTATTAATTCTAAGACAGAAAGTAAAAGTGAGAGAGAGAGAGAGAGAGAGAGAGAGAGAGAGAGAGAGAGAGAGAGAGAGAGAGAGAGTCATTGAATTATATTTGGAGATCCTGAATAAGCCATAGAAGAGATGTCAGAGGCCATATAATCTACCTCCTCAGACAATGTCCCATAGACCTTCCAAGGCCAGACTTTCCAGTTAATCTTTTCACAAGAGCCTTTCTTTTTTTATCCTGGTTTTGTTGTCTTAGTTAAAGCAGAGATGGATCACTAAAGGAGCTGAAGAGCTTCTCATTGTAGAATTCTCTGATCCCACAGCTAATAATTTGCTTTTCTTCTGGCTTGAAGCTGTTTCCAGACCATTTCTATGAGATGGGAAAAATGGGAGATTGCCTTGTCCCTTAATTGACCTTGTAAACCAAACTAGAGAATGTGTGTCAATGAATTACAAGGGTAGGAGAATCAGTGTTTTTCTGGAGTTGGAGTTCTACTCTTAAGGTTTTCTTTGAATGTCCAGAGTTGTTTAATGATAGGATTGGGGGGGGGGTGGAATCAGGTGGGAGGTCTTCCATTCTCAGAATTCATATTTTTATCTTCTTGTCACAGAGAGGTATATAATCAGGACTGAGGCAGGACAGATCCTGTGTTTATTCTGGCATCTCTCATCAACAAGACCTCTTAAGAGACCACCTGTTCCTATAATACTTAGATCAGATGACACCTTTTTGGGTCTTTCCACATGATTGTGTCTCCTCCCCATTCCCCACTATGAATCAAATAGAGATGTGTATCCTGTCTCCTCCCTGAGCTTCTTAAAAGTAGAAATATTCATTTCTGCCTTCCTCTCCTTGACATCTCACGTAATGCCTGGTTCATTGGAGGTCAAAGAGTCAGAGACTTAATAAAGGTTTGTTCATTGCTGACTGGATGAAAAGCTCTGGCATTAGACTAATAAAAATTGAGTGTCTGCCCTAATTCTACCATTTTATTCTGTGACCTTGGTCAGTTTTAAAATTGGACTAAATGGTCTCATTATAAACAAGTTTTACAATTCTCTGCAATGAATAATTGTCCCTCACCTCCCTAGCATGCTTTTTTTTATCCCTATATAGTTAACGGTCACTGAACAAAGTACATAGTGATTAGTAATACTCAGAGAAGAAAACTTATCTACGCTGTAGTTATCCTTTTTTGCTCTGGCAGAAAATGATTCATCTTTGATTCTTTAAACGAGTCTCAGATTAAAAAAAAAAATTCCAACTTCAACCTACACCAAAATAAAGTGAATGTTTCCAGGCCCATAAATCAGAAAAAGAAACTAGAACCCAAGGTTCTACACCTATCAGATTGGCAAAGAGGAAAAAAGAGGAGGAAATGACAATTATTGGGGGGAAACCCAGGAAAATGATCACACTGGTGTGCCGCTGGTTAGACTCATCCAGTGGGTTCAGCCAATTCAGAAAGCAATAGGGAATTATGCCCTGTCCTGGTTGACTCAGGGGTAATCCTACTAGGTCTAACATAATTAAAGAAGACCAGAGAAGGAGGAAAAGACCCAGGATGTAGGAAAATATTTCTAACAGCTCTTCGTGGTGGCAGAGAACTGGAAACTAGACACGTCTGTCAGTTTCACAATGGTTGAAAAAAATGGCATGTGAATGTCCGGATATTGACGTGCCATCGTAAATGACAAAAGCAGCTGTTTCAGAGAAATTGTAGAAGATTCCCATGACTGATGCAGCATGAGTAAAGCAGCACAATTGATACAGTAACAATAGCGTGATAAAGAGAAACTTTGAAAGATTTTAGAACTCCTATTGAGACATTGTTGTGTTTGGTTGTTGCAATTGTAACTGACTCTTCAGTGACCCCATTTGGGTTTTTCTTGGCAGAGATACTCCTAGTGGTTTCTGTGTCCTTCTCCAGCTCAGTTGACAGATAAGGAACTGAGGCAAACAAAGTGAAGTGACTTGCCCAGGGTCACACAGCCAGGAAGGGTTTGAGGTCAGAATCTGAACTCAAGAAAATGAGAATCTATATCCACTGCCCCAAGACTGAGTGATGATGATACATGCTAGCTGCCTCTGGACAGAGAGCTGATGGAGTCAGGATACAGAACAGGACATACAGTTACAGATAGAGCCCAAGAGGGGATTTAGTTTTTCTTGATTATTTCTTTTTTAAAAACCCTTACCTTTTGTCTTAGAATCGATACTAAGTATCACCTCCAAAGCAGATATTGTAACAAATAAAAGGTGGTCTGGAGGTTCTTATTGGGGGGGGGGAAGGAAGAGGGAGAGGAAGGGGGAGGGAGAGGGGGAGGTATCAGCCTGAATAGAACTGATTCCCACCTTTTTATTTATTACACAGAAGAGCATTAAGGGCTAGGCAGTGGGATTAAGTGACTTATCCTGGGTCACACATCTAGGAAGTATCTGAGGGCAGATATGAACCCAAGGGCTCTTAATCCATCTAACTACCCCTGAATAGAATGTTTCAATCTGCATTAGACTTGGTCAGTTCCTCTTATGGCTCTGGAGAGCCTTTTTCTTCATGGATCCCTTGGGGTTGTCCTGGATCCTTCCTTGTTGATAATAGTTGCCACTCACAGTTGGGTCATCATACATTATTGTTTTTACTCTGTACAAGGTTCTCCTGGTTCTGCTCACTTGACTTGGAATCACTTCATATAAATCTTTTTCCAAGTTTTTTCTCCTCTTGTTTTTCATCCCTTTTGGCACATACCACAATTTGTTCAGCCATTTCCCCATTGATGGATATTCCCTCAGTTTCCAATTCTTTGTCACCAAAAAGAAAGCTGCTATAAATATTGTAGGACGTATAGTTTCTTTTCCTTTTTCCTTGACATCACCTTAGGAAATAAACCTAATAGTGGCATTCCTGGGCCAAAAGGTATACATGAACCGACATCTATGAAGTGTTTGCTGGACCAGACATCATGCCGTGCCGCACACTGGAGATACAAAGAAAAGTATGAAGTAGCTCTTGTCCTCCTAGAGCTTCCATTCTATCAGAAAGAACAAGGTGTGGGCCTTTCACAATTCCCAGTGGAGCGTGAACCTCACAAGCCCCTAAATTATTCCGCAGTTTCCCATCATTCTTCTTGCTCTCTTGATTCATGCTCAGAACAGACTTTAATAAAATGGCCTCCCCTTTCTCTGGTGCATTCCAGAAGCATGGGCCAGCCTTTCCTTAGGATGCAAGAGTAGCCTTCAAAGACCCTGAGCCTGTTCACCTCAAGGGCTGGTCTTCCCAAGTAAAATCAGGTCGATCAGATTGAGGCTGGCTCTTATTCCTCTGTTAAGCTCTGGCTGTCAAGGTAAGAGGAGAAAACAGAAGGGCAAAAGAAATTCTCAACACACAAGTTTGTGATTGCTCTAGTTATCTGCAACAGAGTTCTACTACATCTATGATCTTGAGTGAATCACCTAACTTGCCTTCAGACTCAGTTTCCTCCTCTGTAAAATGAAGGAGTTGGAACAGATCTATTCTGAAATCCCTTCCACCTCTACAGGGATATTTTTATGACCCAGAAAAAAATTGTGCTTCTACTCTGAGACACACAGTATTTTTTTAGTGTGAGCCTGTTGGGGCAGAAAATGAGGTGCCTGCAGCCCAGCCCTTGACCCCCTCTCCAGCATGCCAGCACTTGCCTTCTGTTTTTTCCATCTTGCTCCTCCTCTGGAATGATTGCTGCCCAGCAACCCAGTTTCCCCTCACACTCATCCAGAATATGTGACAGGCAAGCTGGGTAGGAAAAATCCACCCCTGTCCCAAGTTGCCTTGGACTATAAATCATGCCTGTCCACCTGCAGCCTGCCTGTCATCATCAGGTTGCAGCCCTTCTCCTCGAGTGAGGCCAGGCAGCAGCATGCCTGGGACATGACTTAGCCCGGACGAGACGATTGGCTTCCTTTGATGACGGCAGATCCCAGGAGGCCGGTGGTGTCCCAGAAAAGACACTGGGCTAGGAGTCAAGAGATGGGATTCTAGTTTCATCCCTGTTACTAACCAGCCATTGGACCCTAGGCAAGGAGTGATTGTGGGATTCTTCATCAGAGGCCCCAAGCTCCCATCCCACCCTCTCAGTATGGCCTTGACTAAGTCACGTTCAGCTCTAGGATCCTACGTGCTGTTGCCACTTCCAAGATATGTGACTCTGGAAATGTTGTTGCCTCACCTGTAAGGGAAGGGAGGGTGGGGGGTGTATTAAGTGACCTAAGAAGTCTTTTCTAGTTTTTAATCTATGATTTGAAATAGGAGATACAGCAGGGCCTGGACCTCTCAGAGAAGGAAACTTCCCTTGCCTAGGCAGCTCATTACCTTCTCTCCAAGTTACAGTATTAGAGAATTTCCCAACAGAGACAGTAAGCAACTTGTCCAGGGTCACACAGCCAGGAAGTGAACCGCTGGCTCCAAAGCCAGATCTCTGTCCACATGCCCTGCTGTGTGCATCTCTACAAGCTTCTTTAACTTAATGATAATGGCCTCCATTTACCATCCAGGAGGTATCCTAAAAGTCTTAGTGCTGCATCAATTAGGGCAGCAATGAAAGCTTAAATCAGGGGACGGCAACCTTTTTGGCCATGAGAGCCATGAACGCCACATTTTTTAAAATGTCATTTCGTGAGAGCCGTCCAGTGCTCCCAGTGCCGCTCCTGTAACAGCGCCTGAAAAAAATGGACTTTATGGCTCCTGCAGAAAGAGCCATATCTGGCCCTCAAATGAGCCAGATATGGCTTGAGAGCCATACGTTGCCAACCCCTGGCTTAAATAAAGAAAGGACTTAGACTACACCAATCACAAAGGTCCAGCACTTGAGTTTGCTGGAGGACTCTTTGCTCGAAGACCTCTTTGGAAGGGGTTCTCTCTACCTCCTGACGAGGCCCTCTCTAATTCAGGGGAAGCTTTTCCTTCGATCCTGCCTGTTTCCCTCTGTCTTCTAGCCTTTGCTTCGCCTTCTTTCTACCCTCTGGGGCCGGGTGGAATAAGGCAATCCACAGGACAGCAATCACCTCCCTCCATCTTTACTTTTCCAAGTTAAACACCTCCAGTTCCTTCCACTTCTCCCATATGGCATAAACGTGAAGCCTTCCTCCATCCTGGTCTCCCTCCCTGGGATGGTCTAATCCAGGTAAAAAACTACAACAGGCAAGTCGCTAGACTATGTTCACACTGGAAGTTCCCTAAATGGATGAAATCCAGGTCCCATGTATCCCTCCTCAACAAAAAAGGACTGTCTCAGCAGTGAAATGGGAGAAAAAAAAATTTTTTTAATTGAACTTCTAGTGCAATAAAAAACAAACCTGATTTGGAGTCAGAAGCCCGTGTTCAGATTCTGTCTCTGTCCATTAGTTGATGTTAGGCAATGGATAGTTGAGTGAAGAATGGACCAGAATGGGGAGAGACCCAAGACAGCGTGTTCCAGCTGTGATTGCAGTCATCCAGGCGTGAGACGAGGAGGCCACACCAGGGTGGCAGTGCTGTGATGTACAAGAGACGGCCCATTGCAATCCGTGCTCGGGTTCTAAGATTTTCATGATTCATGGATGCCAGCGCATCGGATGGCAGCTGCTCTGTCTTGCTCTTGCTCTGTGACCAGCCTCCATCCTTGTCTGGTCAGACAAAGTCCCCGACAATGACTTTTATTTTTATTTTTCATTTTTTTAAAGCCCTTCCCTTCCTTCTTAGACTCAATTCTGTGTATTGGTTCCAAGGCAGAAGAGTGGGAAGTGTAGGCAATGGAGGTCAAGTGACTTGCCCAGGGTCACCCAGCTGGGAAGTATCTGAGGCCAGATTTGAACCCAGGAGCTCCTGTCTCTAGGTCTGGCTCTCCATCCACTGAGCCTCCCAGCTGCCCCGGAGCTCATCATTGTTATAACCTCTGACCTGACCTCATCCTCCCTCCTCTGGCCAAAGATTCAACTCACCAAGACTGGGTCTGCTCTTGGAACCTGAGCCAAGATCACCTCCTCTCTGTTTGCCTTGTGATGCCCACCTAGAGTTTATTTCAAGACATGTCTAAAATAGCTTAAGGACCGCATGTGTCTAGGTTTCTCTAAAGGTGGGCGATGGGTCCTGGCTTTCACCCAGGGACTCAAGGTAGCCATGCCTAATGGCAGACCAGACTTTATTTAGTCACACATGAATGAGATGGAGACAACACAAAAGGAACAAGACAGAGACAAACAATGCCCCGAATGGTCCAGTGGTCTCAAATGACCCTTAACCTCCTCCTTGACCCCTGCCACGGGGGAAATATTTGAGGTAGCCAGAAGGACAGCCCTTTGGCATTTCACTGAGTCCCTCTTTCCCAGAGAGTCCTATAGAGCAGTACCATCCTCCCCTCACCCAAGACAAAAGCCTTCCTGAAAGGAAGGAAGCAAGCATTTTTTAAGACACCCACTATGTGCTGGCATTGTGCTTATGGGCTCTAGAAATATTATCTCATTTACTAGAGGTAGCTGAGTGAAAAAGGAGTCCTGGGCTTGGGACCAGGGAGACCTGAGTTCAAATCTGGCCTCAGATTTATTAGCTGTGTGACTTTGAGCAAGTCACTTAATCCCTGTCTGCCTCAATTTCTTCAGCTATTAAATGGGGATTATAACAGCACCTGGGATCAATGAGGTAAGACAGGTTGAGCAGGGAGCGCAGTGGTGTCTCATGGGTAGTAGATGCTATCCAAATACTTATTCCCTCCCTGATCCCCATAACAAGACTGGGGTGTAGGTGCTGTTTTGATCCTCATTTTATAGTTAAGGAAACTGAGGCATATGGGAGTTAATACACTGAGGCCACATTTGAACTCAGGTCTTCCTGACTCCAGGGCTGGCACTATCCACTGAGCCGCCCTGCTGCCCATTACAACAGCCTTAGTGCCATTTGAAGCTAAAGCAATTTTAAGACTGTCTGCCCTCAAGGAGCTTTCATTCAAGTTGAGGGAAATCATCCACTTTATTAAGAACTGAGGAAACAAAGAAAAAAGTCGAGGCAATCCCTGCTGCCAGGAACTCACATGCCTTGGGATCCGGTTTCCTCATCTGAACAATGAGAGCTTTGGTCTCTCTGAAGCCTTCTAAGTCAAAGCTTATAGTCTGAAGGTTTCGTTGTTGGGGGGAAACTCTTGGAGTGTCGACTCCCTCCACCAATACAGATTACAGCTCCGCCGGGAAATTATGTCTTCGAGAAGAGATTGCCCGGGCTCTCCCAGCTTGTATATATCTGTGGCAAGATTGGAATTCAGATCCTTTGACTTCGAGGCATCCGTTCCCTGTCTTCTAGTCCAAGCTGCCATTAGAGAGGCTCTAGAAGATGTGACGAGGCCCCTGTGCTCGGGGAGCTTATAGGCTTAGGAGGAGGGAAGACCCCGAGAGAAGTGACCCCAGGAACTAGGGAAGTGTGAGTGAGCAGAAAGTGTGTGTGTGTGTGAGAGGGGGGGGGGGGTGACAGAGACTGAGAGACAGAGCCAGAGACACCCCCAGCAAGATTTAGTGATGTAGAGGAAGAAGAAATTCTCATCACAGTTACAAGGCCAGTGTCAGCCCCTTTTAGCGAAAATACCCTGAAACAGTGGCAAGCAGAAGAGTCGGGTCTTGAATTAGAAGACAGCTTAGGGGAGAAGGGGAGAAGGAGATAGGGGGAGAGAGAGAGGGAGAGAGAGAGAGGGAAAAAGAGAGAGGGGGGAAGAGGGAGAGAGG
>NC_058133.1:13236874-13252900 GCF_016433145.1 Gracilinanus agilis | reverse complement strand
GGAGAGAGAAGGAAAAGGAGGGGAAGAGGGAGAGAGAGAGAGAAAGAGAGGGGGGGAAGAGGGAGAGAAGAGAGATGGGGGAAGAGAGAGAGAGAGAGAGAGAGAGAGAGAGAGAGAGAGAGAGAGAGAGAGAGAGAGAGAGAGAGAGAATACTAAATTCTTACCACGTTCCAAAGGTTTGGGATGTTAAATGCTAACTCTTTTGCATTCAAGAGGCATTTTTCCTCTGAATCCTCAGGCCCTTTGGGTAAAGTGGCTTCATTGCCTGGGCCTGTCAGTTGCATTGTGACATATTTTAAATAAAGATTTTCCTAGCATTGAAAGCTCCTTGCAGCTCCTGGGCTTAGAAAACAGTCATAAATAAGGTGTGTACTTGAGGTTTTCTGTTTGTACCTTCTGGAGACACCCTCCTCCCTAGACTCCCTCCTCCTGGCCCCCACCAGCCTGCTGAAATGGAAAGCTGAGGAGGAAATAAAAGGGCTTTAGAAAATAAAGACTTCTGGGAAGGAAGTATGCAAATGGGTAAAAATGGCTGTGGGAAAATGAAGGAAGACAAAACTCACCAAGGGAGGAGGCCACTGATGTGGAGATGAAACGTTGTCACTGGAGATGATGGCATATTCCATTCAGATCCCTTGGGGAACGGATGCCTGCTTGCTCCCACTTGCCTGAGTCTGACCTCTGACCGCAGGCTGCTGGCTGGCCCCTGAACAGCCCCAAAGAGGACAACCTTGTCTGCTCATTGCCTCATCAGCATTCAGACGCACCTCAGGGGCAGAAGGGAGAATGATAAAGAGAGGGCAGAGGCTGCAAAGTGGAGAATGGCAACAAGAATATTTTTAACTGTGCCAGGAAGGGCTGGCATCTATGGCAACCTGTAGCCTGGTCTCCCGAGTTTCCTTTGTTAGGATATGGACTAAGTTATAATGTGCATTGAACAAGCATCCGTATCATTTCATCGAGCTCTGCTTAAAAGGGTCTGGATTTGTTTTATTTCTATTAAGTCTCTTGGTGCCAAGTCAGAAAGAGGACTTTCCCCAATCCTCTCTGTAGATTTTATATACACACATGTGTGTATAGGCATGTATGTATCTACTGTGCACGTATGAATATACACGTGGACACATATGTGTCTGTGGGTGCATACACATGTTCTCCAGATTGGTGATTTTATTAGGGTAGGCAATAATAAACATCATTGGACCAATGAACATCGGTTACTTCTCTTTAAAATCCTTACCTTCTGTCTTAGAACTGATACTAAGTATTGGTAGCAAGGCAGAAGACTGGTAAGGATCAGGCGTTGGAATAATGTGACTTACCCAGGATCACACAGCTAGGATGTTTCTGAGGTCAAATTCCAACCCAGGTCCTTCTGACTCCAAGTCTAGAGCTCTACCGACTGAGCCACCTAGATGCCCTACAAATTGGTTATTCCCATATGCTTTTTTTTAATTTAATTTTTGTCGTGCAAAACCCACTTCCATATTGTTTATTGTTGTAAGAGAACCCTCATACTTACCCAAAACCCCAAAATAAAACCAAAAATACACTAATGGGAAAGACATCTAGTTCTTTCTTTCTCTAAAGGGAGAGCATTGCCTAACAGAAGACTTTCAGATTATCCCACATCGTGTTGCTGAGAGCAGCCAAGTTTTCACAAACAGTAATTGTCCAATATTGTGTACAATGTTCTCCTGGTTCTGCTTATTTCACTCTGCATCAGTTCCTGAAGATCTTTCCCGCTTTTTTCTGAAATCATCTTATTCATCATTTCTTATATCACAATAATATTCCATCACCAACATGTACCACAGTTTGTTCAGCCATTCATTCCCCAATGGATGGACACCCTTCGGTTTCCAGTTCTTTACCACTACAAAAAGAGCAGCTAT
Source organism: Gracilinanus agilis (assembly GCF_016433145.1). Taxonomy (NCBI): domain Eukaryota; kingdom Metazoa; phylum Chordata; class Mammalia; order Didelphimorphia; family Didelphidae; genus Gracilinanus; species Gracilinanus agilis. The sequence continues at coordinate 13,251,005 of NC_058133.1, read as the reverse complement.
AAATATTTTTGTACAAGTAGGTCCTTTCTCCTTTTTTTATTATCTCTTTGGGATACAGATCCAGGAGAGGTATTACCAGATCAAAGGGTATGCAGAGTTTTATAGCCCTTTGGGCATAGTTCCAAATTGCCCTCCAGAATGGTTGGGTTAGCTTACAATTCCACTAACAATGCATTAGTGTCCCTATTTTGCCACATCCCTTCCAACATTTACCACTTTGCTTTACTTCCATATTGGCCAATCTGATAGGGGTGAGGTGGTACCTCAGAGTTGTTTTATTTTATATTTCTCTGATCAAGAATGATTTAGAATATTTTTCTCCTATGGCTCTTGATGGCTTTGATTTCTTCATCTGAAAATTGCTTGTTCATATCCTTTGATCATTTGTCAATTGAGGAATGCTTTGTATTCTTTTATCCCATGTACTTTAAAGCTTCAGAGAACTGTCAAGGAGTCTGAAAGCTTCGGAGACTTGCCCAAGGTCCCGAGGTCAGGAGGTGCCAAATGCAGTCCCAGAAACCAGGTTGTCCCAATATGAGCCTCAGTTCAGTATTTCATTGCTAATTTAGAAGACTCATGGACCCATGAATACACTGTTAATGGAGCACTAGATTGCTACAATGGTCTACCCATTCTAAAAAAAAAAGATGTTGCTAGAAGAGTCACTAAATTATTAATATTCTTTGATTTGGTGATTCCAATTCTGGGTATATACCCCAGGAGGTCAGAGAAAGAAAGGTTGTATTACCTAGAGAGAGGGCTGCTATGAATATAGAGGGATAGGGCCAAGAACTGAACCCAGGAATTCATTCATTTAGGACACGAAGGAATTCTGTCTCTGCCAAGAGACTCCTGTCATTTTTCTTCAATTTAAAGTCATAGAAAGTCACTTGGAGCAGCGAGAAGTTAAATAATTTGCCCAGCATAATACAGCCAGGATTTGTCAGAGGCAGGACTTGAACTGAGGTCTCTTGTGGCTTAGATTCCAGCTCTCTATACCATGGCTTCTGCTTCCATACATGTTATTTATGTGGGGCAGAAAAAGAAGGCTGTTCTGAATATGTCCAGAATGATAGCTATAAGCCCATCAAAATCTATCTAAAGAAATGTCATTGAAGACTCATAAAATACTTCTGACCCTCCATCCAGCTATGCTTTCATATCAGGGGGTTTAAGTCTTTTTTTAAAAATCCTTACATTCTGCTTTAGTATCAATTCTAAGAAAGAAGAGCAGCAAGGGCTAAACAATTGGGGTTAAGTGACTTGCCCAGGGTCACATAGCTAGAAAGTATCTGAGTTCAAATTTGAGCCCAGGTTCCCCCGTCTCTAAGCCTGACTGTCTATCCACTGAGCTGCCTGGCTGCCCATTGCAAAAGTCTTAGTGCCATTTTAAGCTAAAGTAATTTTGAGATGGTCTGCCCTCGAGGAGCTTACATTCTAGTTGAGAAAAATCACTCACAGAAGGGAGCTGACAAGTGGGGCAAGGAGTATAATCTGGAAGGGAGTGTGATGTAGAAGGTCAGAAAATGGCAACAGACCCAGGAGGGGAATGAAGATTGGCTGGCCAGAAAAAATTGGAAAACGAGGGGATGCCCTTCAATTGGGGGATGGTTGAACAAATTGTGGTATCTGCTGGTGATAGAATACTATTGTGCTGAAAGGAATAATGAACTGGAGGAATTCCATGTGAACTGGAAAGACCTCCAGGAACTGATACAGAGTGAAAGGAGCAGAGCCAGAAGAACATCGTACACAGAGACTGATTACACTGTGGTAAAATCAAATGTAACGGACTTCTGTACTAGCAGCAATGCAATGACCCAGGACAATCATGAGGAACTTAGGAGAAAAAATGTATCCACATCCAGAGAAAGAACTGTGGGAGCAGAAATGCAGAAGAAAAACAACTGCTTGATCATATGGTTCAATGGGGATATGACTGGGGATGTAGACTCTAAAGGATCACCCTGGTGCAAATATCAACAATATGGAAATAGTCTTGATCAATGACACACGTAAAACCCAGTGGAAATGCTCATTGGCTACAGGAGGGGGGAGGAGAGGAAAGAAAGAATATGATTCATGTAACCATAGGAAAATACTCTAAATTAATTAATTAAATAAAGTTATAAAAAGTAAAATAAAAAGATTAGCTGGCCAGGGCCCATCCCCAAAGTGGAGCCCTGGGAAGAGCTCGCCAAAGGGGACGGGGACCAGCATGGCTGAGGGAAGTTACTATGAATGAATGTTCCAGATTGAAGAGACCTCAGGAGTTAAGGAAATTGCCAGTGAGAATGTAGAGGAGGCTGAAGCATGGAGGCAGAATCACTTTATCTCCAGGTCTCTTGGTTTCTTCATCTCTAAAACATCAGAGTTGGACCCTAAGGGTCCAGCTGTTAATTTTGTGAAATGTGAGGAAGAAAAAGGAGATTGTTGCAAAGTCTGGATCCAGAAAAAGTGGTATCAGACATTTGGGATGCATAAGAGCAGAAGAAAGAGAGAGGGAGGGAGAGAAGGGGGAAGAGAGAAGGACAGGGAAAGAGATGGGGGAGGGAGAGAGAGAGAGGGAGAGGGAGCAGGAGAAAGAAAAGAGACTGATTTATGGGATAGGCGTCAGGAGTGGCTTCCTGGAGGAGGTGGCATCCTGAATTGCACTTTGAAGACAAGGAAGTAGAGGAGTTAGACCAAACAGTGAGGATGGAGACACATTAAGGACATTTTTTGTTCTGGGCTTGAAAAGAGGAAAACCCAAAATGAGAAATCTTAGCATGAGAACCACCAATGACAGATTTCTTTATCTTTAGTAAAGTCAACAATGTTTCCCTAAAGTGGGGCCTACAGGGGCTCACTCACAGGAAAACCAGATGGGCCAGTGAAACAAAGAAGGGGGTCTTCCTCTGGCACAGTCATCCCTCAAGGGAAGCCTGAACTGGAGGCACTGAAGGACATGAGGAGAGGCAGCCAAGAAATGCTATCAGAGAATGGAGAAGACAGCAGACGCAGAATCAGGTCATGGTCCCTGAGGGAGACACGGATACACCTGGGCCCAGAGGGAGCTTTGGGCAGGAGAGCAAGAACAGGGAGCCTGTAATGGTCAGTCACGCGGTCACCCAAAAGGCACCTCCTGTGGGCCGAGCACTTTGTTCGATTCTGGGGATATAAACCCACGTGAGGCAGAAAAGTCTGAGCTCAATTTGTTTCTTTTTTAAACCCTTAATTTCTGTGTATTGGCTCCTTGGTGGAAGAGTGGTAAGGGTGGGCAATGGGGGTCAAATGACTTGCCCAGAGTCACACAGCCGGGAAGTGTCTGAGGCCACATTTGAACCCAGGACCACCCATCTTTAGGCCTGACTCTCAATCCACTGAGCCACCCAGCTGCCCCCTTTCTTTACATTTTTAAAAAAAATTAATTCTTTGCTATTCTTCATCTTTAGTTCTTCCAAATGAATTTTATTATTATTATTTTTTAAACCCTTGTACTTCTGTGTATTGGCTCCTTGGTGGAAGAGTAGTAAGGGTGAGCAATGGGGGTCAAGTGACTGCCCAGGGTCACACAGCTGGGAAGTGTCTGAGGCTGGATTTGAACCCAGGACCTCCCATCTCTAGGCCTGACTCTCCATCCACTGAGCTACCCAGCTGCCCCTTTGCTCAGTTTTAACAGCGTTGTTCTGCCAGGCTCTTGCTGGTTCCCCACTCCTCACCCCATGAATCGGCTTACAGATATTAAAGAGGATCTGCTGTTCCTAGAAAGGAGGCTGAGTGGGAGGCCATGGCCAGAGGGGGCTGGAGCTCCATTCTTGCTCAGGTATTCCATGCTCACTGGTTTGCCACCTCTGGTTTCACGGTCTAGGAGGGCCCCAGACATCAAGGTTGCGTGGGAGAGGGACAGATGTCAGAAGAGAGTGGAGCCTTGATGTCAGATCTCCCAACTAGTGGGGGGCATCTCCCAGCTCTCCTCTCTCTCTGTGTACCCTCCTGTGTGGTGATCCGCTTCCATCAGCATCCATGGGAGGAAGGAGAGAGATACCAAGCGAGGTCTAAAAGGACGTGGCTAGAGGCAGACCATCTGTCCGGGGAAAGTCGGAGCCTCCGAATCCAGAGACGTTTCTTGGCGATGCCTTTCGTTCATTTGATAAATTACTTTTCCTTGGAAACATAGAAAGTTGTCTGGGTGAGGCTGTGTCAAATTACATATTTCATTCTTACTTTATCCCTGGGACGTCAGAAGAGGCAGGAAACCTTTGGGCGTGTTTCATGTGTGTGTGTGCGTGTGCATGCGTGTGCGTGTGCATGGCTTTGGCGTTTTCAGCAAAACTTGGAGACAGCTCGATGGTGTATGGAGAGGATTCAGTGCTGGACTCGGAGTAAGGAAGACCCGAGTTCACTTGTTCCGTCAGACGCTTCACTAGCAGCGTGACCCTGGACGAGTCCCAGAAGCTGTCTAGTCCTCAGGAATCATTCCCGGGAAATAAAGGGGTTTCCCTCGACGGCCTCTCTGGCACTTCGCAGCTTGAACTCTGCCCCTCTGATGGCTTATTCAGGGGATACTCAGAAACCCGAAGAAAACAGTTGGAGCCCCAAATCCCCTCCAAACCCGGCCTCGGTTGCGGAAATGGAAGCTGCTCAGATTTGTCCCCTCGTTATTGGGCTGCCCGCTGCTGGGTAGCCGCGTAACCTGACGGAAATGATTAGCAGTCCTCTGGGGTGCTGATAATAAATCATTCTGCACCACCAATTAGCTATAATTCTAGAAGTCATTTCATTGGCACAACATTCTCTTAACGAATGGCGCCCTTGGAGACCTGTAATTGCGCTGTTGTGTTTGATGGGAACAATGGAGACAAGCACAGGGCCGGCTCTGACCAATTTGGCCTCATTATTCCTGGTCAAAAGTAAATCGTGATGAAGTGGGCCGCTCTTCGGAGTTAGCAAAGACCTTTATTTGTTGGCCTGACGCCTTCCCAGGTGAGGGCTTCTTCTCACGCTACAATCTTGCCTCCAGTTTATTTCGTTTTCTTATTTATTCGGTGCAAGGGAGAAGGGAATTTTTTTTAAAAGGCTCACAAAAAAAACCAACAACCCAAACCCAACTTTAATCAGAAGCCGGAAATGGGCCTCGCCTCGTTACGATGTGTAGTCGAGTAAAACACTTGAAATTCACTCTGAGCAATGAAATGGAAAAAGAGCAGACGTGCTGCGCTGGATTCATGGCTTCCGGACCCCTCGGCTGCCGCCTGCTGCGCCCCGTGGGCCCCCCTCTCCGGATCAGAGCTTTAAACCCAGGAAATAGATTACAAAGGAAACCGACAATGATGAATCTTATCCCCTCTTCAGGTTCTTGGATCCCCCTAAATCTGGTCCATGGACCTCCGGGTCCGAGCCCTCTGTTCTAGAGCAAAAAGAAAAGAAACCTGTCTTGGAATGGTAGCAAAATGGCCCTTCCAAAGAGCCCTCATTTTGGAGAGTTTTCCTTCTAAAGCAGGGGTCGGCAACCTTTTTGGCCGTGAGAGCCATGAACGCCACATTTTTTAAAATGTCATTTCGTGAGGGGGCAGCTGGGTGGCTCAGTGGATTGAGAGTCAGGCCTAGAGACGGGAGGTCCTAGGTTCAAATCTGGCCTCACACACTTCCCAGCTGTGTGACCCTGGGCAAGTCACTTGACCCTCATTGCCTACGCTTACCACTCTTCCACCTATCAGTCAATACACAGAAGTTAAGGGTTTAAAAAAAAATGTCATTTCATGAGAGCCATACAGTGCTCACAGTGCAGCACCTGTAACAGCGCCTGAAAAAAATGGACTTCATGGCTCCTGCAGAAAGAGCCAGATCTGGCTCGAGAGCCATACGTTGCTGACCGTTGCTCTGAGGGTTGGGAAGAAGGTAGGCCAAGGGTGGGAGGTCGGCGCAGGATTTCAGGGATCTGGGACAAAACCTTACACACTCACGTGACTTAATTACGAAGTTTATTATTGATATATGAAGTATCATTTATTCTATGTAATAATTATAACTAATATAACCGTATAATTATATAAAATAATCGGATAATAAATTTCACACTTATTATATAATATATAAACCTGTGTCTGTATAATATATACACACATATCACATATGTATGTGTGTATATAAGATCTAAGGTGTTATTATGGGCCCATGTCCCTGCCACTTCCTGTGTCCCCACCCTTGTCTCTGCCTCCCTTAAATCCAATTCACATACAAGTCAGGACATCACCCCATCACGTCACTGGTCCTCTTCAAAAAGAAGGGCAAACAATAGTATCCTTGTCTAACCCAGGGAATTGCTGCTTCTAGGAGGTTTATTCTCCTTAAAAAATACATGGCCCCTGCTTCCACAGAACCGTAGAAATAATAATAATAATAATAATAATAATAATAAATAGTTCAGCCATGTCCATCTTCATGACCCTGTTTGGAATTTTGTTTTGTTTTTTGGCAGATATTAAAGTGGTTTGCCATTTCCTTCTCCGGCTCACTTTACAGATGAGGAAACTGAGGCAGACAGTTAAATGACTCGCCCACAGCTAGAAGAGTCTGAGGCTGGATTTGAACTCAGGAAGATGAGTCTTCCTGACACCACCCTCCACACTCTATCCATTGTCTAGCTGCCCCAATAGTAATGTTAGCATTTATAGGGTACTAAAAGGTTTGTATAACAAATTTACAAATATTGTCTCAGTTGATCCTCACAGCCATCCCTAAGAAGGAGATGCTATAATTGTTATCTTCATTTTACAGAGGAGGAGACTGAGGCAGATAAAGGTTAAATGACTCACCAAAGTCCCACAGCCAGGAAGTGTCTGAGGCTACACTGATGAGGGCTTCCTACCTCCAGGTCCAAGGCTCTGGGCCCCATTGCTTCACCTCGCTGCCTTTTCTAACCAGTTGGAGATGGCTTCTCTGCCAACCACCTGTGGGCCCCTTCCACACATTCCTCTATTAATCAGAGTATCCTCAAGAGGTGCATATGAATCTGAATTAGATAAGAAAATCTCCTGGAATTTAAACCAAAGAACAGATCTCAGGGCCAAGCAAGGAATGATGGGAAAAGAGGGAATACAGAGTCATACAATCTCGATTTTCAACGTGACCGTGATCTTTGGCACCTGCGTGATCTTGGGCAAGTCGCTTTATCTTGATCTGCTTCGGTTTCCACATTTATAAAATGAGAAACTTGGACTAGATGACTTCGAAGGTCCCTCAGAGCTATGAACGTACAACCCTCTGGTCCTCAGCTTCTTCCTTAATAAGCTGTACCTCCAGGGCATGGCTGATGACTGCATCCTTTTCCATCTCCCTTGCTGTCCCTGGGATGCCAACCTCTCAGGAGTCATCATCATCCTCCCCAGTGATCTCAGGAATAATACTGAGAGTAATGGAGCCTCCCTGCCTCTTCTGCTTTGACATAGCTTGGCTTCCTCTTCTCTAGCCCCGCTCCAGTGCCATTACTATCATATTCACTTATTCTTCTTCATTTATTATTATTATTATTAATTACTTCATATTTATTTATTTTAATTATTTATTAATGATTAATTATTCTTCATTCCCCTTCTGACTCCCAATTTTTCTGCACCACCCACCCCTATCCTACTTTCCACCTCCCTTTTATGGATTTTCTTCCCTATTTAGAATATAAGCCCCTTGAGGGTAAGGACTATCTTTTTTTTTTTTTTTAATTCCTATTGCCAGGCACATAGCAAATGATTAATAAATGCCTTTTCTTCCAGTGCCAGGTGTTTGTCCATCTAATCCCATTTACCTTCTCAATCACTTTCTAAAATAAGATCCCCGTCTCTGCCATTGCACCTCTCGATGTAGGCCCCCCCACCCCAATATAAGCTCTTCAAGGCCAGGGAGTGTCACTTCTATAACTGGATCTCCAGTTCTAATCCTAAATTCATGCCTGGCCCATAGTAAACATTTTATAAATGCTTTTCATTCATTCTCCGCTCCGAGTTTGTGGGTGGATCTTGTACATAGTTTCTTCCTCAATCTGTGCATAACCCTTGAGCAGCCATGACGGAACAGGCAATGAGTTTTCATTTGAGAACAGCTTGTTATAACAGATGGAGGGCTGGACTTGTAGTTGGGAGGATCTGGTTCAAATCCCACCTGGTGGCCTTGGCCAAGTCACTTAAACTAAGACTCAGTTTCTTCATCTGTAAAATACAGAATGGAGATAGAAAGTAGACCTGTGATTTGTTACATCCAAGTAAGGAAATCTCTCCTAACCAGTGGAAGTTAGCACCTTCTCTGTCACTATATGCGCCAGGCATTAAGTGACTCACCCAGAGTCATACAGTCAGCTTCTGTCAGAGGTGGATCCCATCTGTGAAATGGGGATAACAATTGCACTTTCCTCCCTTGTGAGAATCAAGCGAGATAACATTTGTAAATTGCCATATAAGTGTCACTTATTAGTATCATTATCTGGGCTGTCTTCCGTGACTTGTGGGAATTTAGCTCTCTTCCCCTCGTGGGACTATTTCAGCCCACGGCATGGAGAATGGAGGGAGTGGGCAGGTCTTGTTTGTTCAGGTAGAAGCTTATTATGAGGCCAGATGGTCCCTAGATTGATTAGCTTGTGAGAAGAATGAAGAGGTTATTGACTGACTGTTTGCCTTTCCCCACGTCTCTTATCACAGCTAGCCAAAAAAATCCGAGAGAAGTTCAACCGTTATTTGGATGTCGTAAACCGAAACAAGCAGGTCGTTGAAGCATCGTACACAGCTCATTTGACCTCTCCGTTAACGGCCATCCAGGACTGCTGCACCATCCCACCATCCATGATGGAGTGAGTATCCGTGGGAGGAGTGGGGGGGCTGGGCATGAGGTCAATTAGCCTTCAGAGTGGGACGTGACATCGGTATAAGCTGCCCATTTATTTCTTCAGACCAGTGTACCAGAAAGCAATTTGTTTGATTTCTGTGAAGAAAAATCCAAATGACTCTTTCTGCAATAGCTTTCCATCAAAACTCCACTGCAGTGACTCTTCTCATTCCTTTTCTTTTTTAAAATTATACTTTAAAACCCCTACTTTCTGACTTAGTGACAATTCTAAGATGGCAGAGCAAGGGCTCTGCCAACAAGGTAACGTGACTTGCCCAGGGTCACAGAACTAGGAAATGTCTGAGGACAGATTTGAACCTCGATCCTCCAACTCTAAGCCTGATCCTCTATCCCAGCATTGGCGAAGTATTGGCACTCGTGCCGGGCCGGCACAGGGGAACTGCTTTATTCCCCCTCTTCCCAGAGCCTGAGAACATTTTTTTGCATGCCCTGCTCCTCTGTCTAGCTGCCCCAAGCGAGCACTTGCTCCCTCCGCTCTCTGAGGTGACGCGGAGAGCTCAGAGGCAACTTGAACTTGCCATCTGGGCACACAAAATTGAAAACCTTCACCAATGCTGCTCCATCCACTGTGCTACCTAGCTGCTCCTCTCATTTCTCTTTATTACTGTATTGGGCTCTTGGGCCATCAGAATTTTGATTGGAACATCAATCAGGTGTTCAGTGGGCCAGTGTGAAGCAGTGGGGCAGTGTTGCCTAGTGGGTCCGCTTTAGGTCCAGGAAGACTTGGGTCAAGTCTGACCGTGTCATGTATTTACTTTGTGATCGTGTGGACATTCTCGGTGCCCCTGGGCAACTTTCTCAGTTTCCTATGAGTTGTAAATCTGTATCACTGAAAGAAGCTTCCATGCCAGAAACCTATACAGATGGTATCACAAGTCTCTTCTCCCCCCCTCCAAAAGTAATCATGGGTAATTCTTCATGGTTTGGTTCAGTTTGGGGATGGGAGTGAAACTCTACAGTATCCCGAGGCATGCAGTAAGTTTTTGGTATGAGCCATGTTAAATGCAGTCTAGGAACAGAGTCGGTTTCTGTGATTTCAATGGTCTACAGAACTCTGAGGGAAGGAAGCCCTCTCGACCCAGGTATTTACTATCATAAAGAATTGCCCAGGGGACAGCTGGGTAGCTCAATGGGTGGAGAGCCAGGCCTAGAGGTTCTAGGTTCAAATCTGGCCTCAGACACTTCCCAGCTGTGTGACCCTGGGCAAGTCATTTCACCCCCCATTGCCTAGCCCTTAACCATTCTTCTGCCTTGGAGCCAATACACAGTATTGACTCCAAGACGGAAGGTAAGGATTTAAAATAAAAAATAAAAAATTTTCATAGGCAAAATGTGGGTGACACCATCATTAGAATCCATTGCCAGTGGTATGGTTAGAGGAATGTGGCACAGCCTGGATGGTAACATACATGTCTTAGGTATTGAAAGTTTTTTTAATCCAGGAAAATACTTTTTTAGTTCAATAATATTTTTTCCTATTTATATGTAGGAACAATTTTTTTAGCATTCGTTTTCTGATGGTATTGAAATTCTTAAATATTATCTGTGTCATCTTTTCTCTAAAGGCTTTGGGATTTTGAAAGGACCAGAAAATGCTCCTGGATGGAATCATGGCCAACATTACAGAGGTTTTACAGAACTTTCCTAACTCTAGCTATATCCTCTAAAAAGGGAGAGAAGAAGGCATCGTGTTGTGATGTCAAGAGAACTAAGGAAGGCCCCACAGCTCAGCTATCTTTCAATTCATAACTGATGCCCAGATACCTAGCATTATTTAGTTTTTTTCTGCTCCAGGGTGTGCAAATAGATATTTAACAACCAGATGAAAAAATATACACAGTTCATACTTTTAAATCTGCATTATTAACATTTTTTCCATCACTTCCTTAAGTTAAGGCAATCATCAGAAGAATCACTCTAGCCCTGATTTGTAGCATTTGCCAATTTCTGAGTTGTAAATACTTGCAACTGAAAACCTAATAATTTCTTTAGCTAAAACTGGCTCCAGTATATCTTGCTCTGATCATTGTTGCAATGCAAATACTTTTGAACAAAATAATATTTAAAACTCTTAGCTCATTTATAGGACACTCTTTTTGTGAATGAATAAATACTGAGTACTTTTGTAGGATGTAGAGTGTGCCGCACAAGAGGAAACAAAGGGAAGCAATGGATTTCAAAGACATTTCATCTACTTCACAATTGTGCCTCTGGCTGGTCCTTACCTCTAGCTTCCAAACTGACCCCACTATCATTTCTTGGAGCCAAGAGGACAGAAGACATTGAGGTTATTCATGCTGGAGCCTGGAGAGGCAAGGATAAAATCTGGGTCTAGATTTGTCTTTTTGACTGTATACCTAGTAGATTGCTACTGCCATCAGTCTAGAGTCCCAGGGGTTCTTTTTTTTTTAAACCCTTACCTTCCACCTTAGAGTCAATACTATGTATTGGTTCCAAAGCAGAAGAGTGGTAAGGGCTAGGGAATTGGGGTTGGGGGTAAGTGACTTGTCCAGGGTCAAACTGCTAGGAAGTATCTGAGGCCAAATTTGAACCTACGACCTCCCATCTCTAATCCTGGCTCATAATCCACTAAGCAACCCAGCTGCCCCACCTCTAAGGGTTCTTAATCCAGGAACTGTGCACTAGTTTAAAATTTTTTTTTATAACTATATTTCAATATAATTATCTTTCTTAGTAGTCCTATGTATTTTGTAAATTTAAAAACATTATTCTGAAAAGGGGTCCATAGGTTTCACCAGATTGTCACAGGGGCCTGTGACCCAAGTGTACACACACACACACACACACACACACACACACACATACACACACACACACACACACACAAAATAAGGTGAATTTTTGCATCCTTGTTCTAGACCAGAGGTATCAAACACAGTTCAAGAACCATATGTGGTCCACGATACTCTGGAATATAAAAATTTAGTTTCTACCTGATTTTACTGGGTCGATGCATTAAGAAAAAGATGAAAAAGAAACACATGCAGTTTTCTAAGTCAATATGGGGCCCTTGTGTACCTTTATGTAACTCATTTGGATTTGAGTTTGCCATGACTGCTTTAGGTCATTGTCACCAGTTTAGCTGCAAAACTCTTGTAGTGCTGAAGACCTTTGAGGAAACCTTTCTTTCATTTTGAGCACTGCCAGGTATTTGCTACTGCTGAAGAGTCAGGGATTGTGTATTTCTGCCACAAAGTTGTTTGATGTCAAAGTGTGAAATGTCTAAGAAAACGGACATGGTGGTTTTGTTGCTTACCTGTTCAAACATCTTAACTTTAGATGTTAGAAACACGCATCTTCTATAGAAACCTCAATGGCATTCATAGGTTTCCCAAATAAGTTTCATACCTTCTTTTCAACTTCATTATCTACATCCCCTTTGTGGGGTTATTTTTCAGCTTCTTATAATTGGTATTTAGGTTATATGAATGAATTAGGGTTTATAGGGTGTGCATATAAAGTAAATGGTTTTTAAAAAGCACATACATTTGTTTCTAGGACTTAAACTATTTTCTACAATTATAAAAATGATTTTCTTACTAATATATGTCCTTGCATGATGGGACATGTTCCTCATGTATATTCACCAAAAGGAGATAGAAAAAGAAATCTTACTCCATACACTTTCCCACTGTTCCCTGTAACTAATGTTACATTAGCTCTCTTAGACTAATAGTCAATATGGTTGTCAATTCTAGAATTTTTCTGACTGTACAGGCATTCCCAGAAATAGCTTTACTGGTTCAGGGCAGATGTTTTTCTGGAAACACAGCCAGTCTCCTCCATATGTGGTACAAAGGAAGAGAAAAGTTATAGGATCATGGGATTGTAGAAGGAGAACTGGTAGGAACCCCAGAAATCTTCTAGTCCACCTTCCTCATTTTATATCTAAAGATGCTAAAACTCAGATTGAGTGCTTTGTTCAAAGTCACCCAGATAGTAAGTGGCAGAACTGGGATTTGAGTGAAAGTCCTCAACCTCTAAATCTGATGATCTTTCTATTGCTCCATTCTACTCACCCTGTTGCCACAAAGGGATATTAGGATTGCTCCCCATTTTAGAGAGTTCATATGAATCTAGAATCCAAACTAATTCTCTTAGAGGCAGTCAAAACATTTGCAATTACAATCTAAAATCAGTATATATTCTCTAAGGTACTCCTCTTCTTACATGAATGTCAGCAGAGCTATACCAGATTTGAGCTCCTCCATTAGTCAACATACATTTAAAAATCATAGTTAATGAATTTACACTGAAATATATACTTGTACTACTCTAGTAACACTAGAGGTCATATTAGTTCAAAGTAAAGGTATCCCTTCCACATTATGACTTCCCCATTGGGGCTTTGACATATTGTGGGTTGACATGAGAAATTAGATGGGGAATTTTTTGGGAGTTCTGCTGACATAAAGGCTATCAGACAACACAGAAGAAGTTTATAAACTCAGAAATGGATAAAATATATGTATAGCATTATAAAATATAAAGATATTTTATATTTTAATGCCATAAGCATACACAATTTCTTTTTCAAGGTAAGAAAGATTCTTTTATTGAAAATTTATATGTGATTCAGTATTGTAATAAATAAACAGATAACCATTTCACGAAAAATGATAGAGCTGTACTAGAGAAGAAAAACATTAACTGGAGGAATTGCGTATAGTGGCAAGTCAAACTTCCTATAGATACAGAATAAATATTCATTTATTATGGAAAATGCTATTATAGCATTTTCCAGCCAATATTGAGATCCAATGAAAAGAAAGAACCAAGCTACATGTAATAAATAATTATTCAGAAAACATGGTGCATAATTAGATGAAAAAAAACTTTCTGTAAATTTATGCATCATTTAGCCCATCCTTATATCATTTTCAAATCACAGGGTTCTCTTCTCAAGCTATGTTAAAAGATCTTCCTCTGACTGTGGGAGCAGAAACACAGAAGAAAAACAACTGCTTGATCACATGGGGTGATGGGGGTATGATTGGGGATGTAGACTCTCAGTGACCACTCCAGTACAAATATCAATAACATAGAAATAGGTTTTGATCAACATGTAAAACCCAGTGGAATTGCATGTCAGCTATGGGAGATGGGAAGGGGGAGAGGAGGGAAAGAACATGAATCTTGTAACCATGGAAAAATATTCTAAATAAATTAAATAAAATTAAAAAAAAATCTTCCTCTGAGCCAAGTCAGAGGGGATGAATTCTATTATGCTTACAGT
>NC_058133.1:13215278-13236021 GCF_016433145.1 Gracilinanus agilis | reverse complement strand
CCTTCCTTTCTTTCTTTCTTTCTTTCTTTCTTTCTTTCTTTCTTTCTTTCTTTCTTTCTTTCTTTCTTTCTTTCTTTCTCTCTCTCTTTCTTTCTTTCTTTCTTTCTCCCTCTCTCCCTTCCTTCCTTCCTTCCTTCCTTCCTTTCTTTCTCTATCTCTCTTTGTGTGTGTGTCTCTCTCTCAAAATGTATTTTCATTTGGCAAGTCTTTGAAGAGTAAATTGAACAGGGAAAGACTGGCGGTCTAGAGACCAAGTAGGAGGCTTAGTGCAATAGTCCAGACCAGAGGTATTGAGTTCATGAACTAAGAGAGTGCTGTATGCCTAGAGAAGAGCTGGGCCTGCATTAAGACTTTTGGCACACACTCTGGAAGCAATTATCCCTCGGCTGCTGGGGGCACATGGTTACATGTCCCATCACTGGGTCTCATTTTAGCTGAAGTGACTCTTGCTAATAAATCTTAACTCCAGAACGCTGATGCTTTAGGAAAGAGCACATTTGATTGCGGCCATTTAGTGCCATTGTTGCACAGTCTGGGGCAGTGATAGGCAATCTTTTAGAGACCTTAGAGACCGAGTGCCCAAACCGTAACCCGCATGCCACATGGGAGCCCTTCATCTTACCCTGACAGGGGAGGGAGGAAGCCCTCCCATTGGGCTGCCAGGCAGAGGGGAGGGTCATGGGAGAAATGTCCTCGGGATGAAGGTTACCCATTGGCCAAACAAGGGGACAGAGAAGCAAGGTGGTGTGGTGAAAAGAAAGCTGAATTTCAAGTCAGGGGACTTGGGTTCAAATTCCACCTCTGGCCCCTAATCTCTCTGTCATTTGGGGCTAATAATCTACAAAAGAATGCGGACAAGCCTCTCACAGATAAGTTGGCGTGAATGGACTGTGGTCAGCAGGGCCAGGAGGAGGACCCACATTAGTAAGATAGCAGGACCTTCTGGGGGCTGGAGGAAGAATGAAAAAATCTGGGTGATGTCCACAAGTATTTTAAGTAACGCTGCCATTCACATGCAACAGCATTACTTAGGGGGATGCTCTACAATTTCAGGAATTAAACGGACAGATTGAGGAATCTTCATGCTGGATCCTCGAATGTTGGCTCCTGGAAGATATTTCCGATGGAATACCCTCTCGCATTCCCCAATTGCCCTGCCCCATTCTCTGCCTTTTTGAAAATTTTCACTCTCATGCTATAAAGCACTCAAAATTGAACAATTTGGATTAGAAAATCAAGGGGAAACTAAAGGTCAGTAGAGATTGTGGGTGCAATTAGCCAGCATCCCATCTCTATGGGAGACTTATTAGAGTAATTGAGAGTGTTCACACTACTACTTAGCAACAGGAAGACTTGGGTTCAAATCTTATCTCAGATAAATTGACTAAGATACTAATAGAAATAACTATATAATATAATTTTTAAGAAGCATTGATGGATGACCCTGGGCAAGTCATTTCCTCTCTGACCCTCAGTTTCTTTACCTGGAATTGAGAAACTAATCCCTGAATGCAGAACTGAGAATTAAGAGACTTGGGTTCTCTAGACTCTTGATATTTGATCTAGGGCAAGTCCTTTCATTAAGAACATCTGGGCCTTGCCATCTGTCCTGCCGTTACTCCCTTAGGACTTTTAAAAAATATATTTTATTTTTTCTAATTACATATGTATTTTAAACTTTTAGAAATTCGCTTTCCCATCTTAACCCAGTGAGACTCAGACCTTTATTGCCAACCTCCTAAGTTGTCTTTGACTGGAATATTGTTTCATCCCATCTTTTCACTGGGTTGGAGCTCTAAAATTTGTATTAAAATTGTTTGGAGGGAAATTTGAGAGATGTCAGGTGAATCCTTGCCTTTTCTCTGCCATCTTGGTTCAGCCCCCTCTTTCTCTCTAGGACTTTGGCCTTTGCCATTTTCTCTGCAGCTGAATTTTCCTCTTCTCCCCAATTAGTGTGAGCTCCTTGAGACCAGGACTAGCTGCCATTGTCAACTATCCCTTTTTCTACTATCTACTAGCACAATGCTAGGCACCATAGTAAGTGTTTAAAATACTTTTGGGGGATTTGTTTCTATGAGATTCCTAGAATATTAACAGCAATGACTTCGATGTATGTAATACTTTAACATTTACCAGGAGCTTTATGTGTTGTCTCATTTGTTCCTCACCAAAGCCCTTGGAGGCATTTGCTATAATTATTTCCATTTTAAAGATGACGAAACTATAGCTCAGAGTGATTGAATAACTTTTCTAGGACCTAACAGCAAACAAATGTCAGAGGCAGAATTTGAACCCAAGTCTTCCTGTTGCCTCCTCTAATGCTCTGTCCACTGCCTCCCTCTCAAGGACAGGGAAAGACTATGGAGATCATTTAATCCAGTCCCTCCATTTTTGTTGTTGTTGTTGGATCTTTTCAGTGTCCATCTCTTCGTGACCCAATTTGGGAGTTTCTTGGCAGAGATACTGGAGAGATTTGCCATTTCCTTCTCCAGCTCATTTTACAGATGACAAAACTGAGGCAAAATAATTGTCCTGGATCACACAGCTAGAGAGTGTTTTGAGGCTGGATTTGAACTTCGGTCTCCCTGACTCCGGGGCCAGCACTCTATCCGCTGCCTCACCCAGCTGCCCTCTCTCCATCTTACAGATGGAGAAACCAAAGCTTGAAGAGGGGAAAGAGAATTCTCTAAGCTCTGCCTTATTTCCTGGCCCCTCATCCTCCCCCAGTGCTGAGTTTGTATCCCAAAGGATGCGTCCTCTGTCTGCGCTCTTCCAAGATCGATCCCATGCTTGGCCCCGGCTTTTTCCCACAGACTGGTCGATCCTTTTTTCTTTATCTCTTCATCGAGCCTGTCCTTCATTCCCTCCTCCTCCTCCTCCTCCTCCTCCTCCTCCTCCTCCTCCTCCTCCTTCTTTCTTCCTTTCGCTTTTGCGATCTTCAGCGTCTTCATTCTGCCTTAATATTCTGGTTGCCTCACTCGTTCTGACCTTTTTCACTTCACACCCTTCGCATCTGCTGTCACTCTCGAAGGCTTGGATCTGCTGTTACTCTGTAGTTAAACCACAGGCCACCCTGAGTGAAGGAAACGTTTTATCTTGCCAAGGGCCAAGCACAGTGCTCTGTATACAGCAAGCATTTAATCGATGCTGGTTGGGGTTAGCCAACGACAGATCGTAAGTCAGTCGGTGAACCCTCAGACGCATTTCCTACATGCCAGGCACATCGCTGGGCAGGTGACGATGCAAAGAAGCCCAAAGATGGCGCTTGCTTTCGGGGAGCTTCCAGCCCAAGGTCAGGCACACCGAACCCAAAAGGAGCCAGTCCCGCCCGCCAGGACATCACATCCCACTGGGGGGACAACGGCATTAGGATAAGTCAATATAAATGTCACGGGGGAGGCGATGGCGACAGAACCGGCCAATGAGAGCCCAGCGCAGGAAGCGTCTCTAAGGGAGCTCTGGCTGACGAGAGCAGACACCCTCTCCAGGGGAGAGCAGAGGCTTCCACGGTCACTGGCCCAAAATATGAACAAAATAAAAATGAAGTAACTCGGGGTATGTATTGCTGTTGTTCGGCCATCTTTCCGTTGTGTCTGACCCTTTGTGGCCCCACCTAGGGTTTTCTTGGCAGTGACCCTGGAGTGGTTTGCCATTTCCTTCTCCAGCTCATTTTTACAGATGAGGAAACTGAGGCAGACAAGATTAAGTGACTTGCCCAGAGTTACATAGCTAGTAAGTATCTGAGACTAGATTTGAACTCAGGTCCTCCTGGCTCCTGGTCTGGCACTCTCATCACGGTGCCACCTAGCTGCCCCTCTTTCCCTCCCCTAAAAGCTCACTTTTACCCTTCTGATCTAGGAACCTTTGGCCCATCCCCAGACTAAAGCACGGCTCCCCTTCTCCCTCCGCACCTAGCCTTGACCCCGGGGTCGGCTGCTTTCATGCTCCCCGGCCGCCTTTCCTGCGGAGTCTCCTCCCTGAGTCGTTCCCATCCTACGTTCCTCGGGTCTTCGGCTTCTCGGCGCCGCTGGGGACGGTCAGAGAAGCAGCTGATTTTGCCCCCTGAGAGTCTTTGCTGATACAACCCTCGGGGCACCCTCACTGCCATTCAGTGATCTTTTTTTACTTTTGGTTTTCTTTAAAAAATCTTCTGCTAAGGGCAGCGAGGTGGCTCAGTGGATGGAGCGCCAGGCCTGGAGATGGAAGGTCCTGGGTTCAAATGTGGCCTCAGATATTTCCTAGTTCTTTGACCCTGGAAAAGTCACTCAGCCCCCACTGCCTAGCCCTTACAGAACGAATACACCGCTCCTAAGACAGGGTAAGAGGTTTTGCTTGTTTGTTTGAAATCCCAGACCAGCGGCCCTTCCTTCTTCACTCTCTAGGCCGGGGGTTCCCCAACTTTTTTGGCCTGCCGCCCCCTTTCCAGAAAAAATATTCCTTAGCCCCCTGGAAATGAATTTTTTAAAATTTTAATAGCAATGAATAGGAAAGATAAACATACACGTGGCCATCACCGCTCGCCTGGATCGCTGCAGCACCCACCAGGGGGCGATGGCGCCCACTTTGGGAATCACTGCGGTCTGAATGAACTCCACAGAGATAAAAGCGACTCCCCTCCCAGGTCTGTCCAGGGCACTGGAACCATTCAGGCCATGGACAGGCCTGGCCAACAGTCCAGAGGGATGAACCCTGAAGCCTTTGCAGGCTTTTCACCGCCCCCAGCGCCCTGAGAGCCCACGAACCCCACTCAGTGGGTCCAGTTTGTGAAAAAAGAGAAAGAAAAATGGCGTCCGGCTGTGCGGTGACGGCTCTGGGGCTGGTCCGTTCATCTGGCTGTTCGGCTAAGCCAGCCTGATTCCTGAGGATCCTCGATGTGTCCAGATGGGCGATTTCCTTTGTGAAGGAGCCTCCCCTCCCGCCACTTGGAAGGCGAAGATTCAATATTTGCCCACTCAGATATTTGAGGTCTTATCTTCGCTCTTCCTCTGTTTACCTTCGTTCTCAGGGGCAATTAACGGCCAGATGAGAGGAGTCCTGGAGGGTTCTTTTCAGGCTGGTGTTGCTCAAATATTTGGAGTGTCGGCACTTCTCCCCAAGACCCAGAGGGGCCCGGCCCAAGGAGCTCACCCGCCATGGCGGCCGGAGCTAGACCAGCCAGGTGGCCGCAGAGGACAGCATCCCGGCGTCGTAGCCCTGGAAGGGACCTCGGGCTTCACTCTTGTCCCTAGCACGGTGCCTGACACCGGGTGGAGGCTTAATAAACGATTCTTGATGGATTATTCATCAATCAGGGCCCGTCAGACCTTCAACATTATAGCCCTCTCCAGTTTCCATGACTCTCACTAGTCAGCCCAGTGCTGCTTGAATACCACCAGATTCAGGGAACTCACTACCCCACCCCCCAAGGAAGACATCTCCACTTTGGATACTTCTGATTATTGGGGAGCCTTCCCTCCTGTCTGGTTCAGCGCTGAATCTCTGCCTCTGACACTCGTCGTTACAAAGACTAAAACGGGGAGCCCGGCAATTCCTGCTGACCCTTCGTGTCCCAAAGAAATATTTATGGGTGTCCTTTGTTTTTGGTATTTAAACGACAGATTTCGAGCTAAAGCTAGACATTCCTAAAGCTCCCTAGTGAGCTGGGCTTACTAGACCCAGAGTCGAGTTCTGATTCTTTCATTTATTTTTTTATTTTTTTACATATATATTCATGATTCTTTCATTTAAATCCCTTTGTGTCAAGAGACAAGCCCCTTCCCCTGTGGATTGTCTTGTCTGACTCCTTGTCTGTCTGTCTAGCCATTCATCACTATCCATCTAGCCATTATCTTTCCATCTATCCTCGTCACTCTCCATTGATTATCTATCATCTCTCCATCTCTCCATTTCTCTCTCCCTCCATCGTCCATCTCTCTCTCTCTCTGTCTCTCTCTCTCTCTCTGTCTCTGTCTCTCTCTCTCTCTCTGTCTCTGTCTCTCTCTCTCTCTCTCTCTCTCTCTCTCTCTCTCTCTCTCTCTCTCTCTCTCTCACCTGTGTGTCCATCCTTCTGTCTCCCCACCTATCTACCTATCCAGCTTTACCTCCATCTGTCCATCAGCCGTGCTGACTTCCAGAGTTGTAGTCAAGTCAACAAGCAGGAAGGAAGCGGCTGCCATGCGCCAGATGCTGTGCTAAGCCCTGGAGCTGCGGGGCCTGGGAGGCATTCAGTCCCACCCTCTCCTTTCTCAGAGGAGGGCGTCTAAGCCCAGGGTGTTAAGTGACTTCCCCTGAGCTCCTCGGCGAGCCTCGGTGCTGCACCCCCGGCCCTGTTTCGTGGGGATGGATCCTGTCTCCTGCAGGAGCTCTTCCCTTGTGTCTTCAGTTCAGATCTCTTCACCCATCCTTTTGTCCGTGCCCACTTTGTGCCGGGCCCGAAATCTTTAAAGAAAAGAGGCACAGCCCAAGCCCTCGGCAGTTTGCATTCTGTTGGGCAGAGAAACGGAGGAGTAAATACAAAAGAGTTTCAGGTCATTAGAGCTGCCCCAAAGAGGCTGGGCCGTAGGAAGAGGGTGCTGGCCCCGTTGCTGGCCACTGTGACGAGGTGCCTGTTGTAGGACCTCTCATTGGGGCCCCGTCTCTGGGTATGGGCTGGGCTAGATGAATCTCGGAGCTCAGGAGGAGCTCGGCGGGCAGCTGCAGAAGTCTCTGCTGAGGGAAGGAACATCTAGAACCCTGGAGGATGAGCCCCCCAAGACCCTCCACCAGCAACCTTCACGAACCCCCCTGAGCAAGGCACACTGCCCTCATTCCTGATCGGACGTGTTCCGGGAGGCCGTGTTGCCCAGTGGGTAGAGAGCCGGCCTCAGCGCCAGGAAGACTCGGGATCGAGCCCCGTTTCTGACCCCCTCATGGCTCCCCGACCTGGACACGTCCCAAGAAGCGCCCTAAGGCCTGGGGCGGCAGCGTGCCCCTCTTCCCGTGCTCCTCCCGCATCCACCTCCTGAAAATGCTATCCAGCCTTCAAGGCCAAGCCTAAGGACTCTCCGGGAAGCCTGCCCTGATCTCCTCGAGCCTGTCCAGTGGGCGGCAGCAGCGGCAGCAGAAGAAGAAGAACAGGAATGGCTTACATTTACGTAGGGCTGAGCGCTTTACAGTGACTATCTCAGTAGGTGCTCATCAGAACCCTGGGAGCAGGGCGACAGGGTGTCCCGTTTTACAGAGAAGGAAACCGAGGCAAACAGGGTGAAGTGACTCTCCCAGGGTCTCCCAGTGGCCACGTGTCAAAGGCAGATGGAGTCTCGGGCTTTGCCGCCTCCAGGGTCAGCTCCCTCAGCACTGCCCCGTGGAGCCCGGCGGGCCCTTGTGATTGGCCCTCATCCTCTCCTGCGAACCCTCCACCAATCACTCTCTGGGCACTCCTGCCATCAGCGCTCCGAGCCGGGCACTGGGCTAAGGGCCGCCGCCGCCACACCGTGGCTCGCAGCCCCTGAAAGCTGCCTTTTTCTGAGTCACTTATTGGGATTCTGTCTTTCAGGGAATCCCCCAAAGAGCTCTTCAGTCCGAGCGTATTCACAACCATTCTGGGAGTGCAGGTGTCCCTGCGAGCATCTTTGCAGCTCTCCTAGCAGAGCAGATGGAGAGCCATCGAGACTTGGGTTCCGATCTTGCCTCTGCCCCTTCCTAGGTCTGCAAACCTGGCCAAGCCGCTCTCCTCCCTCGGCCTCAGTTTCCTCATCTGTAAACCGAAGCTCTGCCTCTAAAGCTCTGACCCACGAAGCTTAGAGGGACGGAGGCTCTTGGGTCCAGGGCCCAGCCAATCCCCCCGGCGTGGGAGATGTAAACAAAGGGACGGGAGGCAGAACGGCCGCCCCGACGAGGTGCCTGTGGCCAGCCTTCGTAGCTCCCTTTTCCCCTGCGATGATTTCCTTTCGAGGCGGAGGACTCCCCAGAAAAGTTAATTTACACCACGAAGGGCCCAAGTAAGAACCCATTTTGGAGCTCACTCGAGCGCGGTTTTGATGTAAGATTCAAAGCTTCTACAAATTTATTTTATCTCCTACATTTGCTGATCTCCCGCTTGTAAATCCTGTTGAAGGAGAATAAAAATGACTGAGGCCTGATGGGAATTAAACGTCTGAAGTTCAAAGGCGGCTGCACATCAGAGCAAACGTCAATCAAATGTGCATCTTGCAAGCGAGGCAGGGAGCGCATTTCTCCATGGGGAAGAGATCAAAGTGGGTCTGTTTGCTCCCTCGGGACGCCGTTTCGATCAGTTGTTCATGAAAGTAAATCCAGAAGGAAGCCGCTTTTTTTCCTTAAAGGAGAAGAGGCAGAAGAGGGAATTGTGTCTCTGGAAATTGAATTTCAGCCAGTGTTTTGATCTTGGGAGAGGAGGCACAGAGAACGGCCGCAGTCAGATGTGGGGGGGTTCCATGCCGGTGGTCATCCCGGGCTTCACGAGCTGGGCAAGAAAGCCAAAAGAATTTCCTTCAAGGTAGAATATCCTGCTTGTTTTAGGTGGCTTCTGACCTCCTCTGTGCAAGTGCCGAAGGAAGCTGTGGTGGTGTAGACACACGGCCCAGAGAAGCTAACCTGGGCAAGTCGTTACATTTCTTCATGCCTCGGTTTCCTTACCTATAAAATGGGGATCAAAAAGAGGGTTCAATAGAAAGATCACCTAATCCGGAGAGAGAGCAAGGCGGATTTGGGTTCTCTCTTCTGACATTATTAACCCTGTTTGCCTCAGTTTCCTCTTCTGTAAAATGAGCTGGAGAAGGAAATGGCCAAACACTCAAGTGACCTTGGACAAGTCCTTTATCCTCTCTAAGGAAACCTTCCATTTCTTTCTCTGTATAATGAACTAAATGGCTTCTGGGTCTTCCTGCTCCGTCTAGAACCAGGATCCTTTTGTTCTGTTTAGAAATAACAAGATATTATGAAGCTAATGCTTGGAAACCTGTGAATGATAGTGATAGTAAAAAAATCCCTTTTTCTTTTTTGTAAATAATATTAAAATGTTAAGGGCCAGGCCATGTAAGGTTCCCTTAGGAAATATGCTAGAGTAACCAGTGTGCATTTTTTAAACCTTTAACTTCTGTGTATTGACTCCTAGGGGGAAGAGTGGTAAGGGTGGGCCATGGGGGTCAAGTGACTTGCCCAGGGTCACACAGCTGGGAAGTGTCTGAGGCAGGATTTGAACCCAGGACCTCCCATCTCTAGGCCTGACTCTCCATCCACTGAGCTACCCAGCCGCCACCCCCACCCCCCTGCCGTGTGCATTTTTAATGTATTTTAAATCAGAACCATATATAATGTCCTTTTTTTAATTGTATATTTTTGTTGGCCAGTCACGTCCAATTTTTAGGGTTTTCTCAGCAATGATATAGAATGATTTGCCATTTCCTTCCCCAGCTCATTTTATAGATGAGGAAACTGAGGCAAACAGGGTAAAGTGATTTGTACAGGGTCACACAGCCAGTAAGTATCCAAGGCTGGATTTGAACTCAGGTCCTCCTTACTTTGGGGCCAGCACTCTCTCCACTGTGCCACCTCAGTGCCCCTAATTGTGCCTATTAGGGGCAAATCTAAAATGCATTTGTCTCTCATAAGATGATTAATTTAGGAATGGTAGAGACTGTGGAGGTCCTCCAGTCTAATTCTCTCACCTTAGTGATAAGGAAATTAAGACCCAGAGATGATAAATAATTTGCCTAGGATCATACAGCTTATAAGTAATAGAGGGAGGATTCAAACCCAGGTCCCAGGAATCCCAAGTTCCATGTCCTGTAACCTTGATCCTCAAGGCAGGTTATCTTCCTAGGATCATAGAATTAGAGTAGGAAAGGCTCTTATGTGGCCTTAAGCCCAACTACCTCATTTTAAAGATGAGTAAACTGAGGCTCCAGTAGGATAAAGGTCCACTGAGACCCTTAGACTCCACATCTAACTCTTTTCCCGCTGCACCATCTGCCTTTTACTGGAACCTGCTGCAGACTTCAGATTTTGTATCTCCTGAGCCCAGGAAAAAGAAACAGATATTAGCAAAAATATAAGACTTGAATAATCCTTGGACGAAAAGCCAAAATAATGATGAGAGTTCATAGCTGGAGAGGACCTCGGAAATTCTCTAACGGAACCCCGTCTTTTTAAGGCTGAAGGAACTAAATTCTAGGGAGGATCCTAAGTCTAGACCTGTAAGAAATAACTTGCCTCAAACCATATCTTAGCTATAATCGTGGGAGTCAGAATTCGCACCCAGATCTCAGCCTCTAAGCCTAGAGCTCTTCCATTGTTCCTTGTTGCCCTCGGTCCAAGGGAGCACGACTTCCCCATCAGTCTCCCAGAGGATGGTCCACGTCACACATGCCCGTCCGCCTGTTTCTTTCCGTCTGTCGCTGACATCTCTTCACCCTCCGGACAGCTCCTGGACCTCATCAGGTCTTCCTCAGCACAGACATGTTTCTTTCCAGAAGAAGCTCATCACGGCCTTCCCCTGGAATCGTTGGCTTGCCTGGCTAGGCTTGGCCCATTCCTGGGGTCCAGCCCATGTGGAGCAATTTCAGATCATTGAGAATCTTGTAAGAGAAGAATGGCATGAAAAGGAGTCTGTGGGAGACTAGAAGCGGGGGCTGGACGGGAGACTGGTGGTGTTTCTGAATTATTCAGAGGGCTCCGACAGGAGTAAATTATTCAGGCATCCCTTTGCCATCAAAGCCCGGGTTACAAAGGTTGCTGTGTTGGGAGGGAGGTGGCTGGCTTTGGAGCCGGAGGACTCAATTCAAATCCTGCTTCTGCCACTTACAAATTAGGTGACATTTAGACTTTCTCTGCCTCAGTTTCCTCACCTGTAAAAGGAAAGGTTTAGACTAGATGGTCGCCAGGGTCTTTTCTGTCTCTATCAGTGATCCTACCTTCCTTCTCTTGATAGTGTAGAATGGGATGAGTTTACTGGAAATTGGAAATTGTAAGACATTATGCTAGCTAACATTTATAGAGCGCCTATTATATACCAGGCACTGGGCTAAGCAGTGTGCAATGATTATCTCATTTGATCCTTAAACCAGCCCCAGAAGGTAGGTGCTATTATTATCCCCATTTTACAGACAAGGGAAACTGAAGGTGAGAGAATTTAAATGACTTGCTTAGAGTCTGTGGTTCGGGCATTTTCAGATCTGTCCGAATCTTCATGACCCCTTTTGGAGTTTTCTTGGCAAAGATACGGGAGTAGTTTGTCATTTCCTTTTCCAGCTCATTTTATGGATGAGGAAACTGAGGCAGAGTTAAGTGACCAGGTTCACACAGCTATTTGCCTAAGCCCTTTCCACTCTTTTGCCTTGGAATGGATAGTATCAGTTCTAAGACAGAAGGAAAGGATTTGAGAAAAGAAACAAAAAGCTTCATCCCCAAACCTCCCATCCGTTGCCCATCTCTGGCTCCCCTTGCACACTTTGTCTATTTGTCTATTGATGATTCTTTCTCTTCTTTCAGATTCGATGGGAACTTCAACACCAATGTGTCCAGGACCATCAGCTGTGACAGACTCTCGACTACTGTGAATAGCCGGGCCTTCAACCCAGGCCGGGACTTAAATTCGGGTCAGTGATACCTCCCCTGGAAGGGTTTGGAGCTTCCTTCCCCACCCTCCACCCTTATCTCTCCATTGGTTTTGGAGCTTGATCTGAAAGTCATAGCAGCAAGCATTTCTCTTCTTAAAAATATCAGGAGGGAGCAGCAAGGGGCTTCAGTGAATTGAGACAGAGGGTTCAAATGTGACCTCAGACACTTCTTCACTGTGTGACCCTGGGCAAGTCACTTAACCCCCATCACCCAGTCCTTATTTCTCTTCTGCCTTGGAACCAATTTAAAAAAATGCCAAGCACTCTATAATTGGACATCTCTGGCTGGACAGTTGATGACCAAAGTCAATGCTTTTTATCTGTTATTTTTGTTGTCATATTTGTCCCTGCTTGATTTTTATCCAGTGGATATGGGCAAAGGTATTAGGATTTTGTTTACATTTTTCCATGTGTTGTGTTTCTTGTTGACAGCAATGAGAGCCGTCTCCAGGATAGTCAAGTCACGTCAACAAGCATTTATTCTTTGCTTATTATAATAATAGCTAACATTTATATATGGGAAGCATGGTTGGGAGTCAGGAAGGCTACTCCTTCTGAGTTCGAATCTGGCCTGGACATTTCTTAGCTGTGTTACTCTAGCCAAGTCACTTCACTCTTTTTGCCTTTTTTTCTTCATCTGTAAAATAACCCGGAGAAGGAATTGGCAAGTATCTCTGCCAAGAAAACCTCCAGCGGGGTCATGAAGAGTCAGACATGACTGGAAACGACAACATTTATAAAGTGATTTAAGGTTTACAGAATAGCCAAGTACCTGCCAAATGGATAAATGAATCAATGAATCCATGAACCCTGCCCTCAAGGAGTTAATAATCTAATGGGAAAGAGTACATATAAATAACCAAGTACTTGCTGAGTACGTTCTCAAAAGGCCATCAGTCCTCTCTCTTTCTTTTTCAAAAGATGGCCAGCCTGTCTTTTTCACACATTTTTCTTTGATGCCGTCCTTCCTCTGATTCCTCATCATAATTTCCTGTTTTTAATTCATTTCAGTTGGTCCATGCCCACCATTCGGCTCTCCCTTGCCCTCTGGGTGATCCTCATTTTCTCATCTTTTTCTTATGTTGGGTCTATAATTCATAAAGTCAGAGATTTATAGCTGGAAGGGACTTTCCCACCTGGTACGAGCAGAGAGGTCGGGCAGGTAAGCTTATGTTAACCATCTGGGCTCCATATTGCTGTAGCTTTGAAATGCACTCACGTCTTTCTGTTCTGGCCCTGGAGTTTTTTTTATTTGGGCTTTCAATGACCCTTTTGCCCTGAACGTGTCATTAAAGTTAGAAATGGGACATCTTCTTCCACTGCTGCTGTTGCTGCTGCTTTTTTTAAAAAATCAATACATTGCAGGCAAGTGGTCCTGTAGGAGAGGCCTGGTATAACCTGTTCTCTTGTTAGGTTTGAAGATGTGAAGTCAGGGATTGGACCTCTACAAGTGAAGGAGAGTGAAATAGTGCAGGGAAGCAAAAATGTCACCTTATACCCCAGGGTGTCAGCAGAGAAATACTTAACTTCAATAGGTCAA
Source organism: Gracilinanus agilis (assembly GCF_016433145.1). Taxonomy (NCBI): domain Eukaryota; kingdom Metazoa; phylum Chordata; class Mammalia; order Didelphimorphia; family Didelphidae; genus Gracilinanus; species Gracilinanus agilis. Next base: position 13,222,887 of record NC_058133.1, on the reverse strand, counting down.
CAATTTGTGATCGTGTCCTTCCACTAATGCAGATTGTGACCCCTGGATGGTTCTTGAGAGCCTTTGTGGCCAAAAGCTACCATCCTGGTGAACTTCCGTGGTTGAGCCTTCAGAGTTCAGGTTTACAAAAAAAATTGAATCTCAGAGTTGGAAGGGACCTCAGAGTCCTTCTAGTCCATATCTCCATCCCCTCCATTCCTTGTTACAACATATGTGGCAGGTGGTTTTCTTGGCTCCTCTTAAAGACTTCCAGTGATGGAGGACTTACTACCTCCCGAGGCAGCCAGTTTCACTAAAGAATAGTTCTAAATGTGAAGAGTGAATCAAACTCTTTGTCTACCAATCAGCAACTTTTAAGTTAATCAGTCAAAAACTTATGTATCTCTACTTAGTACCTTACCAGTCACTAAGTATGAGAGTTCACAAGTCACTTGCTAGAGTGGGTGACAACTCCAGAGGCCACTGACCACCCCCTAGGCAGTGCTGAGTAAATTGAAAGACTGCGACTGGTTCCCATAAAGTGGGGGAGCAACAGGAAGTGACATTGAGAAAACTGCTTTAAAAGGCCAGCTTGAGGATTCAGGGATGCTTTCTGCATTGGTGAGCCGGACTGGAGGAGGAGGCTCTTTCCCTGAATCCTGCATCTCATTGGCACTGTGTTGGGACACTCCCTTCAGCGTGAGTCCTTGTGAGATTCTTGGCAGTCTTAGCTTTGCATGTACTGAAGGTTCTCTGTGGATTCTTCAGTGTCTCCAGGCTCTTTGGATTTTGGCTTCTTAATTAGTGCTTGGATTCTGGTGAGATTCACTTTTGGATTTGCATTTACAGTCTGGAGACATTAGGATTAAACTTACGGTATTTGTAGCTAGGCAGTACTTTCTGTCTCTACCTACATTTTCCCACTTTCACTCTTTCTACCTCTGTAAGTAAAGCTGCTTAAAGTCATTTTGACTCTAACTGTAATATTTTTAAATCGGCAACCTCATATTTAGCATGAAACCTAAATTTAAATTCTTACATAAATAAGAGAAGAGTTTGTTTTTTTTGTTGTTCTTGTTGTCGTTTTGTCATTCCTGACACTAAGAGGCAATATAGTATTCTAGATTTTAGCATTTGCCCATTTCCCAGGTGTAAGTGCTCACACTGAACACGAAACAGTCAGGGTTGGTTCAAGCTGACTTCAACTTTGCCTCTACCAAGGAAATTATAGGTCCAGACTTGAACCTTAGAACCTTTCTGATATCGGCTCTCAGCCTGCCTCTTGGTAACTTCAATCCTTGATGGAAGCCCTCTGGGGCTGAATAGACAAATCTGGTCCCTCCTCCCTGGGACGACTCTTCGGATGCCTGAAGACTGAATGTTTCTCCTGAGACTTCTCTTACCCAGGCAAAGTGGGCCCAGTTCCTTCGGCCAATCCTTCTCAAGGCCCTTCACCATCCTGAAAGCCCTACTCTCGTTGCTCTCTAGAATATATGGATCCCTGTTGTACCCAGAACTGACTCCAGTCTTCCAGATGAGGTCTGATGAAGGCAAAATATGGGCGAACCTTCATAATCACAGAAGTTGTGACCATCTCCATGCAACTCACAATCGCATTACTTTCTTGTCTGCCATAGCATATACTTACATATTGAGCTTGTCGTCCACTAAAATCTCCTGCTCTTTTTCAAAACAATGGCCACTTAACCATACCTCCTCCTCTCTGGCACCTATTTGAACTCAGGTGTAGAACTTTACATTTAATTTTAAGAAATTTTCTCTAATTAGATTTGTCCGTTGTTCCAGCTGGTCAAGATCATTTTCGATGCTGACTCTGGCATCCAGTGTGTGAGCTCCCCCTCTTAGGCTTAAATCTATGCAAAGAGATGAGCGTTCCATTTAGACTTTTATTCTAGTTACTAATAAAGAGATTTTCAGTGCAGGACCAAGAACGGATCCTTTGGGCACTCCACTAGAGACTCCTTATCAAGTGGAGCTTGAACCATGGAGTCTGGCCTTTCACACGATTCAGGATTGATCTAAATGTACTTCGATTTGGGCCAGATCTCTATTTTTTTTTCATAAGAATAGCATGAGGGACTTCACCAAAGGCTTTTCTAAAATCTAAGTGGATTCCATCCAAAGCCCCCCACCTTACCTTGTTGCTCGTATGACAACGAGCCATAGGATTAAAGAATTTAAAAGGAAAATATCAAAGAAGGCAGTGACCAAGTTCCCGGCGAGTGGAAGCAGCCCGCAAAACAGCATCAGTGGGGAGCTTGGAAGCATAGGCCCAAGGATAGAGAACATGAAGGAAGGAGAAGATGAGCTGGTCATGGAATTGGGGAGAGAAATAAGAGGAATGTAACTCAGCCAGAGCTGTACAATCTGGAGAAACTGGGCTGCCACCCTCTGCCAAACTCATAGGGAGACGAGCATGAGAGTTCCCCAGGGTGGACTGTGCTCGATAGCAGCGAAATCAGAGAAATCGTGGAATTGATGTCCGATTTTAGTGAGAAAAGCAGACACGACTTATCGTACATGAAGCTGTGCCAGGCTGTTGGGAGTGTTATGGATGGATAGACAGGCCGCTGCTGTGCCCAGACTCGAAATCTTTTTAGCTTAGTTGAAGGACCTACAAGAGCTGAGAGTCCTTTGGGGGAGCCGTAGAGTCCCTCCACACCCCAGAGAGGCATCATGCTGGATTTTAGAGCAGTGGAGGATTTAACTGGCCAAGAAACGTCCAGAATTCAGCACGTCTTTGCCAATCAATACAGTAAGAGCTTGGTGAGTCAGGCCAACCTGGAGGAAAGCCAAGCAGAATGACTTTCTAAGACCAAATTTCAGGGTATTCCAAGTCTAGTTTTATTGCTTTCTAGGAGAGTGAAAGCTCTGTGGATACATGTTCTAGGAGCCAAACTCCTTTTTCTATGAGGCCAACCTAGATGTGGAAGGGTTGGGTGGGATTCCAGGCTCCTCGTTTGTTGGTGGAAGAGGAGGAGGAGGAGGAGAAGGGGCGGGAAGAGCAGTAGTTCTCAGCGTGAGGCACTTTGGGCCTGGCTAAAGCAGTGCCAGCCTGCCACGGTCACCCAGGAGTTTGGAAAATCCCAGCAAGAGGAATAGGTTTGGACGGCAACGTGCCTTCGTGGAATGAGTGCTGGGTTTGGATTCTAGCTGTTGCACATCATCTCGGTATTATGCAGGCCACAGAGTCCTCTGGGCCTCAGTTTCCTCATCTGTAAAATGAGGGGGTTGGACAAGAGCCCCTTCAGGCTCTGCATCAATGAGTCTATGACTCCACATCGGCGGGCAGGAGCGTCTCTCGTCGGACCCAAGACTTCTAAGCAATTCTAGACCGTTGGCCCTGAGAAGAGAAAGGTAGGAAGGAAGGGAAGGCCTGTTCCTCAGCTTCTTCCCAAGCTACGTGTCCTTCTGCCGACAGTTGTCGGAGTTTGTTTTTATAAGAGGTTCTATGTTGGGGTGCTGTCTTATTAAGGGAGGGGTTTTCTACAAATATTGTCCATGGCGTCCTGGAAAGACCTTGGTCTCCAGAATCAGAGGACTCCCATGATGCCTTAGAGGCTGTTTGCCTTTGTGACCTTAGACAGAGCGTTTACCATCTCGTGTGACCTCCAGGGGGGCCTCATCTGTGAAATGAAGGATTTGGACCTCATGCCCTCCCAGGCCCCTTTTATCTCTAGAACCTATGAGTGAAGCCTCCCAGGGCTTCCTAGTAATTCTCTCCCCTCCTTCCTTGAGTAAAGGATGAGTGTCATTTGCTTATCAGGCATTTCCAAACAAAGGAAATCAGGTGCTTCTCCCTGTTCCAAGGTCTGATCTCTATTAAGTAGCTTGCTGGACCCCTGATAATCCAGGCTCTTGTCAAGTCTGCTCCTTGTGTCTGACTCTTCAGGACTTTTCTTGGCAGAGATGCTGGAGTGGTTGGTCATTTCCTTTTCCAGCTCATTTGACAGATGAGGAAACTGAGGCAAACAGGATGAAGTGACTCACCCAGGGTCACACAGCTAAAAAGTATCTGGGGGCAGATTTGAATTCAGGTCCTCTGAACTCCAGGGCTGGCACTATATCTACTGTACCGTCTAGCGGCCCTGACCATGCTTGGTACATTTTTTTTTTTCAAACCCCTCCTTCCATCTTGGAATCAATACTCTGTATTGGTTCCAAGGCAGAAGAGTGATCAAGGCTAAGTAATGATGGTTAAGTGACTTGCCCAGGGTCACACAGGTTTGAGAAGTTACTGGTATAGACCAAAGTCCAAATAAAGGAAGAACATCTCCAACATTTAAGGTCAGTGAAAGGAATACATCCTTTCTATCTGAGGCCAAATTTGAACCCAGGACCTTGCAATTGTAGGCCCAGCTCTCCATCCATTGAGCCACCTTGCTGCCCCCTCGTCTTGTTATACTCTTAATGAATGTTGGCCGAATGGGTAAATGAGTGACCGATGAGCCAAGGAAAGGTCTAAAGGTCCGCTTCAGCCCAGACCGACTTATCTAAGCTGCTCCCTCGTTGCAGTCTGGCTTAATGAGATTTTCTGGTCGCTGACTGCTCCAGACAAAGAATTAAGACTGCTGCCGAAGGGTGAGCTGAGCTCGGTGCTCGGTGCTCGTGCTTGGGGAGGGGACGGGCCCCGATGGGAAGCCGGCGTGGGCAGATCTTCACACTTGTTATTTCCCAGACTGTGCCTGGAGCGGCGCTCGCCCCTCTCCTCCAGATGGATTTGGGGCAGGCCTTGCCCTTGCCCTCGGGCTCCCCAACGTCCTGCTTCCTGGCGCTCTTAGCGTCTCGGGGACGTTTTCGCGGAGCTCCTGGACCCCAAGACGTACCTAGTCGTGCCACGTATTAAGTAATTCGGCCCAAACAACTTCATGCCTCAACGACTTGTAAAAAACGCAAGTCAACGGGAAGGAAGCAATATTTGTATTTCCTTCTTAACGCATCCCAAGTGGTTCTTAAGGGGGTCTGTGTGCCCGCTGGGCACCACACGGCTGCTCAAAGCGGGGAGTTGAAGACTTTTCCCAGGTTTTTGCTTTAAGCGTAACGACTCCCCCAAAGCCAGGGCCACGGACAGAAGTCCAAGTGAAGGAAGAACGCATCGCCAGTATTTAAGTTCAGCGAAAGGAAGTGAGCTGCAAGCTAGTAGCTCACTCATCCTGAGAAAGGAGTCTTTGGTGTCTCCTTCAAAGATGTAAAGATCCTTCACCCCCCGCTGCCCCACCCCAGCCCCCCTCGAGCTCCCCGCAGCACCCCACGGCCCACAGTCGGAGCTCTTGGCCAACGAAGGCTCAGCAGGGTCCGGCTCCCAAAGCCCACCAGCTGTCATTAGAACTAGAGCTGGGGGCAGCTGGGTAGCTCAGTGGAGTGAGAGTCAGGCCTAGAGACGGGAGGTCCTGGGTTCAAACCCGGCCTCAGCCACTTCCCAGCTGTGTGACCCTGGGCAAGTCACTTGACCCCCATTGCCTACCCTTACCAATCTTCCACCTATAAGTCAATACACAGAAGTTAAGGGTTTAAAAAAAAAAAAAAAGAACTAGAGCTCACCAGGGTGGGTGGCGAAGGGTGACCTCACTACGTAGCCCCCTCCCGTTCTCCAGCTCCCCAGCCCATGAGCAGCACCCCCTCACCCACCCACCCACCCCCCAAAAAAGTCTGTCTGAACGAGCGCCACATCTGTGAGCTGCCCGCCTTGGGCGCTTCCCGATTGTCCAGCATCGATCCATCGCTGGGCAGAAACAGCTCCACAGCGGTTCTAAGCCATTCTCGGCTTCGTTCACCCCCGAGGAGGTCCTGTTCCTGCCCGTCTGACTCCGGGGGGTATCCAGCCCTGCCTTCCAGCAAAGCCTCCCCTGCTGGGACCCTGCCTGCTTTCAGACCCTCAAAGCCGGGCATTCCGTGGGGCACTTGGTGCCGGTCCCTGCAGTCCTTCTATCCTTAATTCCATCCACTTCCTCCCGCTTCTCTCGGCCCCTCGTTTTCCCTTTTGCCCTTAACGCGCTGGCTGGAGCCTCTCTGCAGGCTCCTGTCCATGCGTTTCCCCTGATGCGCTCCACGGCCCAACAGGCTGGTCTCCGTGCTGCGGTCCCTCTCCTATTCCAGCTCTTGTCTGTGCCTTTGAATGAGTCCGTCCCCAGGCGTGGCAGGCTCTCCCCCTCGCCCCATCCAAGCCCAAGCTTTGCTCCAGAATCAGCTCCGCCTGCCCCCTCCTCTCCGCATTCCCCGAGGACCCCCTGAAGTCTCTCCTCCGCCGATGTCAGCCAGGAGAGCCAAAGGCGGCCCTTGCCCTGGCCCTCGGCCCTTGCCCTGGCCCTCGGGGAGCTTACATTCTGCTAGAAGGAAATAGCACCAACACGAGTAAAGTACAGGTGACAAAGCGACGGCGCCGCCTCCAAAGAAGGGAGCATCACCAGCTGGGGAGAAAGAAGGGGCCTGGCTGAGCTGGAAAGGAAGCTGGGCGCCCGTGAGGCAGAGATGATGGGGGACGGACCCCTTGGGCAAGGTCAGGAAGGGAGGGAGCTTCTTCAAGTCCCCATTTAATTGATTCAGTTGCTTCAGGAGTGGCCCTCTCTTTGTGACCCCATTTGGGGCTTCTGACGCCCCTCCCCACCTATCTCCAACCTGGCTTTGCAGACATACAGGAAGAGATCAAGCGCTAGAAGGTCAGAGTCCCCTGGAGGGATGGCAGAATTCTTGATCCAGGCATTCCCTGGGCGACTTTTCTGGAAAGGGGAGGTCTAGACTTTGCTTCCAGACCCCGAGGGAGGGGGAACTTTCTGGCTGTATCCCCCCGACTTTTGAATCTTATAAACTTGGGGGAGTGGCGCTCTCTTTAAAAGAAGCAGATGGAGCTCCCTGATAGCATCTCCATTTCCCATCCCTCCCTGCTTCCTTCCCCGAGAACCATCTCCTGTGACAAAGAATATAAAAGGGAGAAAAGCCAAATCAACAAAACTCACCAAGACACTGAAAAAACAGAACATCCCCGTCACACTCTGCAACTCTGCAAAGAAGGGCGGAGGGGCCGTGGCTGCCCATCTCTCGCCATTGGCACCAAGCTTGTTCCCTCAGTTTTCAAATTGTTTTCTGCTGTCATCGTTGGGTTTTCCATTTCTACAGCTGGGGTCTCTTTACGTGTGTTGTTTTTCTGGTTCTATTTAAGAAGTCTATCTCTTGAGGCGGCGAGGTAGCCCAGTGGGTAGAGCGCCGGGCCTGAAGTCAAGAGGCCTCAGACACTTCTGGCTGTGTGACCCTGGGCAAGTCACGTAACCCCGATTGCCTAGCCTTGGCTGCTCTTCTGTCTTAGAATTGCTACTACAGAAGGTAACGGTCAAAAAGAAGAAGAAGTATCTCTCTCTCAGAGCCCCCTAAGGTGACCTCAGCACTTGGAGCTGTCATGGCCCACTGGGCCATCCAAATTCCTCTCTTGAAAAGCCTTCCACCCCACGGGGGGCCAGCTTCCGCCATAGAATTTGGGCTGTATTCAATGGTGGTGGGAATGGAGAGCCCCGAAACGTCTCTCTAACAGGCATTCAGAAAATATTTGTGGAGAGAATGAACAAATGAATGAATGAATGAATGAATGAATGAATGAATGAATGAATGAATGAATGAA
>NC_058133.1:13190138-13200316 GCF_016433145.1 Gracilinanus agilis | reverse complement strand
GGGAGGGAGGGAGGGAGGGAGGAAGGAAGGAAGGAAGGAAGGAAGGAAGGAGTAAGAAAGATGAAAATGGTCCATCAGGACTCTTGGCATTTATTATTAGGGTAAACTGAGCAAGAGGGATGAAGGCATGAATTGTTTCAGTGACAGGAAGAAGAATGTGAGAAGGTGAGCTTCTAGGAGGATGGGAAAAGACACAATCAATGGATTCATTTGGTCATACTTGGTAGAGAAACTAGAAAGAAAAGAGGACAAATAGAAGGAAACTGAGGCACAGAAGGGCTAGGTGACTTTACCAAAGTCACAGTACTAGTAGGTGCTAGATCTGAGTTCCAATTCATGTCTTTAGCCTTAAAAACCAGAGTTCTTCTGACTCCACTCTGTTTCCTATGCTATTTGCCATCCTGTTTGTGAAGGAGCAAACAGAAGAACTATGAACAATAGAGCACATTTATTCACTATTAAGCAATCAGAGCCCAACAGTCTGGCATGGGTCTGGAGCATTCAGTGGAGCCCTTAACATCTCATTGGCCCCATCTGACACGGTACAGTAATTGATCACCATCATTATCACAGCATGTCCAACCAGTGCAACCTGGATCTGAACACGCATCCCAAGGACCGTATCCCTGACAAGTCAGCATCTGACTTTTGCCTGTGTACCTCAAGTTAAAGAGAACTCATTGCTTCGCAAGGCATATGGTTCCACTTAGAATAGCTCTTCTTATTAGAAAGTGTCTCCTTAGATCAGTCTGGAATGTATTGGGATTTTTTTTTGCAACCTTTTCACCTAAATGCATCTTCTTTATTTTAATCAGTAATTTTTAATGACCCTAAAAGTCATCGAGAAAATTTTTAAATTATGTTGAAATCTATTGAAGAAGGCAGGGAAGCATGTGATTCCTTTTAGAAAGGCTTTGTTGGTTTTTCTAAGTCTAAATGTAATGAAGCCGTGCGCCCTAAAAGTTAACTTTAGTTAACTGGAAAATTCACTTAGTTAAAACATTCCCTGAAGATGCACAGTAAATGGGGCATTGTTGTCTATGAGGACCTCAAGAAGAACTAAAAGGAAGATGGAGTCGGTGAATAAAAAAATGATGTGACTGATTGTTGCAGGAATGGGGAATATTTATTTTGGAAGGGATAAGACACGGGGAGGGAGGAGATGAAGGCCTTTTCACATAGTTATTGAGCTCTCTAATGGAGTAGAATTTTTCAGTTTGGCCTCTGGAGGGACGAACCAAGCGTAACGGATAGACGTTGCTGAGAGGTAGCTTTAGCCTCCATATCAAGGACATCTTCCCAACAATTGGAGCTGTCCAACAGTCGAATGGGCGGCCTTATGAAGTAGTAGCTTCCTCCTGGAGGGCTCCTTGGAGGTCTTTAAGAAGAGGCCGGATGACTATTCACCAGATTATAGTAGAGGGGATTCTTTTATGGTTAAACTAGATGGCCAGAGAGTTCTCTTCCAACTCTCAAATTCCATGATTGTGTAGATGATAGGATAATAGCTAGAGCTGGATACAGGAGCCATTGAGTTCAACCTCTTCATTTTGCAGATGAGGCCACTGAGGCTTGTAGAAGTAAGGTGACCTATCCAAGATCACACAAGGAATACATAGCTGATCTGAGATTTGAATCTAGGACCTCTGACTATAAATGCTCTATTTTTTTTCACTATGAGGAAACTGAGGCACAGAGGGATTAAGTGACTTGCCTAAGGGCCCACAGAAAGTGTCTGATTGGTAGAGAACCTGAATCTCAGCCTTCCAGACTCCAAATCGGGTCCCCTAGGAGAGAGAGGTTCGAATGGCAAGCTCCAAAATACATTGAAATGTGACATCTGATTTGTGTGTCTTTGTTTAGATACAGACATGGTCATCATCTACCTGTCAGCAGGAATCACATCAAAGGAGTCCTCAGAAGAAGATAAAAAGGCCACCCTTTGTGTCATCAATGAGGAGAATAGCTTCCTTAACAATTCAGTGATGATCCTCACCTATGCACTTATGAACGGTATGTGATGCTTCCTAGATTTTACCCCTTTGGATGAAAGTTCTGACCCGCTTTTTAACGCTGAGCCTGGACCGTGTTCATGTGGGGACTTTTTAGCAGGAAAAAAACAAGCAAGCTTTTTACCAGGAATCTTTTCTTTTTACCGAGACTATTTCCCTTCCTTCCAGTCTCCCTCTCCCATTCTTTCAGGAAGGTGTTGCCACCTCCTGTGTTCTTTGCATCTATATCCCTAGAGCTTAGCATTGTGCCAGCACACAGTAGGCACTTAATAAATACTCAATAATGGATTCTTTGATGTCAGTGGTGGACTGAATCCCATTACCTGATTTCTCCTCTTTGCCCACTAAATCCTGTCATTTACAGTCACTGTATAGTTGAGGTGGGGTCAGGGAGAGTGACTAGAAGTTAGAAGACCCGGGATCGAATTGTGGCATTGCATTCTGTTGCCTGTGTGATTTTTGGCATCTTACTGACCCTCTCGAAACCCGTTTCCTCCCATGTAAAATGAAAGAATTTGACTGAGTGTTCCCTGCTGCCCATTCTGGCTGTGAATTCAGATTTGCAAATGTGAAAATTGCCATTTGTTTCCTGGAACACTCCATATCAGGTCTGTCCCCTTCACCACTGAAAGACTTCTGGTCTCGCCTGTCATTTCCTCATAGTTTCACCTATCGTCCTTTCTGGCCTGTTTATTTTTCTTTCAACAACCATCTCAACATGCTTATCTCCCTCTACTGATGGCAAACTCCATCATAATAGAAGAACAGTAAAAGGATCGCAGAAGGATTTGTGATCAGAAAAAGAGGTAGACTAAGGGAAGATTTATATGAACGGATGCAAAGTGAAGTGAGCAGAACCAGGAGAATATTGTACACAGTAACAGCAGTACTGTAAGGTGGAAGACTTGGCTGTTCTCAGCAATGCAGTCATCCAAGACAGTTCCAAAGGACTCATGATGGAAAAAGGTATCCACTACTTGACAGAGAACTTCTGGAGTCTAAATACAGATTAAAGCACACCAGTTTTCACTTTATTTTCATTGAGGTTTTTTTAAATGATAACATCTTCTACAACATGATGAATATAGAAATAAGTATTACATGATAACACATGTATAACCTGTATCAAATTGCTTTCTGTTTCAGGGAGAGGGTGGAGAGGGGAAGAAAAGAATTTGGAACTCAAAATGTGAGAAAGCAAATCTTAAAGATTGCTTCTACAGGGCAACTAGGGAGCTCAATGGATTGAGAGCCAGACCTAGAGATGGGAGGTCCTGAGTTCAAATCTGTCCTCAGATACTTCCTAGCTGTGTGACCCTGGACAAGTCACTTGACCCCCATTGCCCAGCCCTTATTACTCTTCTGCCTTGGAACCAATACTTAGTATTGATTCAAAGATGGAAGGTGAGGATTATAAAAAAATTGCTTCTACATGTAATTTGGGAAAAACATGCTATTACTAGGGGGGAAAAGAAGTAGGCTAGTCTTGGGAACAAAGACAATAGATGGATTGCCTGCTTTTTCCATTGGCATTCATACAATGTGGAGAGATGGAGAAGGCCTCCAAGTCTTTGGATGGCAGCTCTTACCCTATACAAGTTGTGCCCAGGTCCTCCCATCATTTGGAATTCTCATGTAGATCCAATCACAACTTTACCAGAATCTCCAGGGGCCATACAGCCAAATCATATATTAGCTGATGAAAGAAATTAAATAGGAGATTTAGATTCTGTATTACATTTAGGCATCTTTGTCTATCAGAACCTCCTTCACTCTCAATATAGGGTATTCCAGAAGTCTTATATTTATAGGATTAACCTTAAGAAGTTATAATGATATTTGATATTTATAAAAGGCTTTTAAGATTTATATCCTTACATTTATTATCTCAGTTGATCCCTGTAATGGCTCTGAGCTAAGTACTACAGGGTTATCACTCCCATTTTACAGATGAAGAAACTGAGGCTCCATGATGTGAAGGAATTTATTCAAAGCCACACAACCTTGTAAGTGTCCAAGGTAGAATTTAAGCCAGCATTCTTTCCTTTACATTATTCTGCCTTTAGAGAAATTTCCATCCAAAAAAAACAAATAAATCCGTGGCCAGGTTCCCTTTCGCCATTGAAATCATTAAACAGATTAGGCAAAATTTTTGCTTAAAATCATTTATCAAATCTCACTAGTGACTCCAGTCATTTGAATTTGTTTACAGTGGTACCGTATGTGAACAGCTCCTAATCCTTTGACCGTGTTCCAACAACAGCAAATTTAAAAAAAAAATAAGAAGAAACTTTATTAAATTCTGTCCTGTACTATAGATTACAGATGTTTGCAGAACAATGCAGCCCAGTCTACCGAATGCCTTCCCAGAGTTTTAAGAACTCTGTAAACTTAAAAGACACATGCTGAGTAAATCACATTCAGTGTTCTCCTCGCCGTGCCAAGGGTGAAAAATCATTTTCATCGGAATGTCCTTAAAGAAACAGTTTATGGTCATTCCTAAAGGCTAGACTATATATATTTCCTATTTAGCTATTATAGATTTTTTTAAATTAAAGCAACAGGGGAAAGAAATTCAAAGAAAGGCTTCTAGGATAATAATAATAATAATGCAGAAGGCATAAGAGCTTAGTTGTCGTCTTAGGAATTTTCACGATGGGAGTTCCCTACACCAAGGTAGTTTCAGGTCTGAAAATAATAATCATATAGAATCATAGAGTGAGAAAGGAACCCAAGAGCCCCCTAATACAACCCATACATTTAAAAAATCTTCTATATCGGTGACTCTACAAACTTTCCTTGAAGATCTCCAGTGAAGGGGAACCAATCAACAATGTCATCTTCTCCTTTTGGTCTTGTTCTGCCCTTCGAGGTCAGAGAGAATAAGTCAAATCCCGTTCACACGTGGCAGATTCTTGAAGGCATCCTGTTCATTCCTCTTCCAGTGTTCTCCAGTGTTTTCTTAAGTTCTCTTCTCCAATTCCTCCCACCATCCCACCTATGGCATGGACTCGGGGACTTTCCCCATCCTCATGACTTTCCATGACCTTTCTCTGGTTATGTATTAGTTTACTCGTTCCTTCTTTCATTGTAGATCATGGAATGAACATGGTACTCTAGAGGGGAGCTGATCAAGGCCCAGGAAGACTAGCCTTTCCCAACTCCTGGCAGCTGTATCTCGCAACGTAGCCCAAGGCCTATTGACTTTTGTGGCTGCCACATTATGTGGCCGACTCATATTGACCTTCCAGTTCACCAGATTCCCCCAATCTTTTTCAGACAAACTGGTGTCTCACTAGGCTTCTTCTATCTTAAACTGATGGAATGAACCATGTTTTTTAACCCATGTTTATGAATTTACATATATCCTAGGAAATTCCATCTTATGCCATTCATCTCGGAGCTCAAGGCTACCGATTTGACTTTCTCATTCAAGGTGTTAACCCCCTTCTCGTCTTTGTGTTGTTGATAAAGAAGCCATTTACATGCCCTGGGCCCATCCCCAGGAAGCACTTAACAAATATTTCTTGATTGATTGACTGTTCATTCCAGTCCTTTAGAAATTGATGTTTTTTTAAAGTTACACAAAAGAACCAAGCGCTCCCCTGGAGATCTCCTTCCATGTGGACACTGTACATCCTGACTCCTTGTTAGGGTGGCCTTTCAACTAATCCCAAATGTATCTAATTGTTAACTCACATCTCTCCATCTTTTCTGTAAAACTGAGGCTTTATGAAGTTGTAAAAAATAAAAGTAAACTATACATAGAGAATTTAGCTACTATCTCAATTGAGGAAAAGAGAGAGAAATGGGAGGAAAGAAGGAGGGGAGGAAGGAGGGAAGAAAGAAGGAAAAAAAGACAGAGGGAGGGAGAGAAGGAGTAAGAAGAAAAGAGATAAAAAGGGGGCAGCTGGATAGCTCAGTGGATTGAGAGTCAGGCCTAGAGATGGGAGGTCCTAGGTTCAAATCTGGCCTCAGACACTTCCCAGCTGTGTGACCCTGGGCAAGTCACTTGACCCCCATGGCCCACCCTTACCACTCTTCCACCTAGGAGCCAATACACAGAAGTTAAGGGTTTAAAAAAAAGATAAAAAGCACAGGTTCTTGTTCAACTATGCCTGACACATCCTGGTTGTGGGACTCTACCAAGTCACCTCACCTCTCAGATCTTTAGCCAACTCTTCCAGACAGTAAATGGCACCTTTCATTAGAAGAGGGTATTTCCCCCTATGGAAGTTTCCTAAACTCCTAAAATAACAGATCTAATTCCTATTCTTTTCACGGTCACAAAAGGAAATCCCATTAGCCTGCCAATAAACTATTCTTGAATAAGCTTCTACGTGGCTCTTTATGATCACAGTTTCTCTTTCAAATATTCACTAACCAGCTCTTTAATAATACATCCTAGAACTTTACCGAAACGGACATCAAACTTACTGGTCTAATGCGTTCGGATTCTCTTCTCTTCCCTTTTTGGCAATTTAGGATGAAATATACTCATGTCCAGTCTGGCCACACAGAATCTTTATTTTTTTAGATGATTCTCTGGAACATAAAAGACTCTTTCATTCAGACAGTGGTAATCTGATGGGCCCATTCTTTCAGTAATTAAGACGACCATCACCTGGACCTGCTGACTCGAATTCATCAAGGGCGGCTACATGGGCTCCATCTTCTTGGTTATCTTGGGTATGGGCTCCTGTCTCCTTGGCAGACAAAAGAGAACTGAATAAGATTTGAATAATTTGGCTGCTCCCTCCCCTACCCTCTCCCCACCAAACATGGGCCTCTCTCCCTTTTCAGTCTTCAGCCTCGCCTCTTTCTGAGTTTCGGCTTCCTAACCCTAACCTTGGAGTCCCGTCCATCAAGAATTTATTAAGTGCCAACCGTGGTGCTAGGCATTAAGGATACACCACTAAACAGGGAGCTCACATTCTACTGAGACAGACAGCACTTGCCTCCGCAAAGATTGATGTGGGTTTATAACATACAGAGATAATAATAAGATGCAGAATAAATACATGATGCTGCGTTCAAGGACAGAGGGAGGATGCTGGCAGCTGCAGAGGGATCAGGGTTGCCCTCAGGTAGAAGATGGTCCTTGAAGAAATCAGAGCTTCCACAATGCAAAGGTGAGGATGGAGCAGATTCCTGGAGGGTTGGCAGTCAGGACAAAGGCATGGAGATGGAAATGAGGCAGTGAGTATGGCTCCATCCAGTATGGCTGGACCTTAGAATATATGGAGGAGAGTAATGTGTAAAAAAGCATGCCGTGTGTGACTGGGCTTTCTCTTTAAAAATAAAAATTTAATAATAATAATAATAATAATAATACCTTTATCCTCAGCCTTAGAACTGAAACTAAGTATCATTTCCAAGGGAGAAGAACAGGAAGAACTAGGCAGTGGGGGTTAAGTGACTTGCCCAGGGTCACATAACTAGGAAGTGTCTTGAGGTCAGATTTGAACCCAGGACCTCCCAAATAGATCCACTGTACAGAAGACACCAGACAAAATATGTTGTTGTCCCTCTTCGGTTAGGGGCCAACCATCCCTGTCCAGGAGCTGGTCATTCTTATATTTTGAGCTGGAGTTGAGAAGCTTAAAGCTACTTCCCAGGCACCAATGAACTCTTCACTTCCCAAATCAGTTTTTCTCTTCTGTATCCCTTGCCTTTGGGGGACAGCACTGATAACACTACCTGAGCCTCTCTGCTTTTCTCTTCTTTCCAAAGACTTACAAACCTTGATAACACATCCTAGATTCCCTCTTGTATCATCCTAGGTGTTCACATGGATCACCAGAATGAGGAATCTTCCTTTTTGACAAGTCTTGGGGAGCACTCTCGCTCTCGCTCTGTCTTTGGCTATCTCTGTCTCTGTCTATCTGTCTCTCTAACTCTCTCTGTCTCTCTGTCTCTCTGTCTCTCTCTGCCTCTGTCTCTCACTGTCTCTCGCACACACGTGCTCTGACTCTCCCCTCCTTCTCCCCTCACCCCCTCTTAGATACCACAGGAAGAATGGGAAGACAACACGTCTCTCTCTACTCTTGTAATCAGGTCCAACAAAGAGCTGCCTCTGTGTTCTCCAGCAGAGATTCACCAACTACTATTCATCTTATCTTCTTCTTTTGACTTATAGTAGATGTTGTATCACCTGACAATACCCCTGGTTCTACTCTGTCTTTCCTTGGAGGACAATTGCTTCTTCTTCAGAAATTCCAGGAGTCTTCTCTTCAGAAACAGTCATCCTTGACTGCTTAGCTCTAAGCCCCCCAGAGCACTAATACAGTAACAACTCACATTTATGTGATATTTTAAGTGTTTGGTCATTTATTAGTCATGTCTGACTCTCGGCTTTCCCTGTCAAAGACCCTGGAGTGGTTTGTCATGTCCTTCTCCAGCTCATTTTACTGATGAGAAAATTGAAGTAAACAGGGTTAAGTGACTTGCCCAGGATTTAATAGCTAGAAAGTCTGCCGCTAGATTTGAACTCAGGAAAATGAGTTCCTGAGCCCAGGCCCAACACTCTATTCACTGTGCTACCTAGCTACCATTTTAAGTTTTAAGTAGTACAGATCATAGTGCTTCCATTATACAGACGAGCAAACCAACACACTGCAGTGTAAATGACTTGCCCAAGATCACAAAGCTTGAAAATGCTCAAGACAGGATTCAAATCTAGTCCTCTTGGGACTATCTTCAATTAATAGAGACTAAATAGAACTAGGGAGGGCCTGGGCTTGTGACTGGTAGAGATTTCTCTATGTTTCTGTGAGGCTTTGGATCTTCATCTCCTGGGCATGCTGAGTGGAGAGATTTCCCAGGAATTCCTGCCTAGTGTGGGTCGGGGGCAATATCGAACCCAGATCTTCCTGGCTGCAGAGCCAGCTATATCCACTGAACAACACTGCTTCTCCCTTATCATAAGCATGATCCATGTACTATAAATGCTGTTAATATTACTATTTTTAGAATTATTATCATTACTACTGATATTGCTATTAATATTGCTACTAGTACTACTGGTTCTCTTTCTACAACTATTATACTATTGCTACTATTGCTATTATTACTACTATGATTACTTCTCTTGCCATTACTACCACTAAGATTACTACTATGCTACTTCTACTATTACTACCACTATTATTACTCCTTCTCTAACTATTATTACCATATTACTACTATTAATCTTATTTCTACTACTGTGGCTATTATTGCTACTCTTACTGCTACCACTACTTCTCTATTACTATACAACCATCATTACTGCCATTATTTTTACTACTATTACTACTTCGACTATACTATTATCGCTACCACTATCGCTATCAGTACTACTATATTACTACTTTTTATTGCTATTTTCCTGCTATTGTTACATCTTCTATTTTAACAGCTACTATTATGACTATTTCTGTCATTGCTACTATTGCTGTGACTATTATTATTGTTATTACTATTACTACAATTGCTGCCACTATTGTTATTGCTACTACTATAGCTACTTTTACAATAGCTACTAATACTATTAGTACTCTGTTACTGTGATTATTAAAATTATTAAATATTTTACATATTATAAAATAATTTTATATTATGTTATTATATATTATAGTAATACTTCTAGTATTGCTGTTATTGTTACTATGATCACTATTACTACTATATTTCAGCTACTGTTACTACTACATTACTACTACTTTTACTACCACCACTGTTATTGCTGCCACTATTATAACTACTGCCCTATTACTGCTCTTGTTATTACTACTATTCCCCCTTCTGCTATTACTGCTGTTGCTGCTATTACAGTGACTATGACTGCAATGTTACTGCTACTGTTAGCACGGCTATTTTATTGCTGCCATTGTACTACTCTTACTACATCTATTACTACTACTACTGTATTACAACAGCTTTTACTAAATAGCATAGCTTCTATTACTACTAATATATCTATATACATTACACATTATGAGTTTATTATAATATGATATAAATATGTAAATTATTTATATATCATAAATAATATAATACTACAAGATTATACTATATGCTATAAATAAAATAATACTGCTACTGTATTACTACCACTTTTACTAAATAGCATAGCTTCTATTACTACTAGTATATTTATATACATTACATATTATGAATTTATTA
>NC_058133.1:13121520-13165197 GCF_016433145.1 Gracilinanus agilis | reverse complement strand
TCTCCTTTCTTTTTTCCTTTCCTTTCCTTTCCCTTTCCCTCCTTTTCCTTTCTCTTTCCCTTTCCCTTCGCCTTCCCCTTCCCCTCCCCTTCTTCTCCCCTCCGCCTCCGCCTCCCCCTCCTCCTTTCCTTTCCTTTCCCTTCCCTGACCTTCCCTGACCTTCCATCTCAGACTCAATACTGTGCATCGAATCTAAGACAGAAGAGTAATAAGGAGTATGCAATGGGGCTTAGTGACTTGCCCAGGTTCACACGGGCTCTCTGGGTAGAGGCTGGGCTTGAACCCCGAATTCTAAGGCAGCTTTCCATCCATTCTCCATGCTACTTCTCACCCTCCATGTGATATTTTACAAATAAAATTGCAAACCCACCTTCAGGACAGATTCTCCCCACTAGCCCACTGCTGGCCTTAGGCCACCGTCCGAATCGTGGCCACCAGCTAATAGTCTCGCTATCTCCCATTCGAGGCAGTAGAGATACTTGGTGAAGGCCAGCAATCCCATTGGTGTTGGACTACCCTTCAGTAGACTGAGGTCATGCTCTTGGCCTATCCCTGATGGTAGAAGAGGAGCCCTTGAACACGTCCTGCTACAAAGGCTCAAACATGTCTTGTTTTCCTGCCGCCTCAGAGGTCGGAGGTCGGTGCTGCTCCGCTGGACAGAGCTCATCTTAGCTCATGATTTTCATCAGTGGAAAGGGGGGAACCGGGGAGTGCCTGGAGCAATGGGTCCAAGGTTCTGTACAAGCTGGGGGGAATCACTGGCTTTAGTGCTGGGAGGAAGCCAACAGATCCCGTGGGCCATTTCCTTCATTAGAGGGAACAGGTTTTTACTAGGATTTGGAAGTTTTAAACACTTTTACATACATTTACTCATTTGAACCTCTCAGCAGCATTAGGGATTCCAGGGATGACTGAGGCCCAGACTAGGTCACACTGGGAATGAAGAGCAGGATTCAAACCCAGCTCCTAGTAACGGAAGGCCACCGAATTTTCTCCCACCAGAAACTGTTCAGGAGACTCCAGACTCCAGTGATTCAAATTATTCAAGGCTACTTTTTCCACCTTAAGAGCTCATCATCAAATGCAGCATTAGGCAGGCTCAGTCCCACTAAATACTACACAGCACTGCTCCAGAGACAGAGGAATAGTTCCCGGGGGCCATGAAGCCCTTTGGAGGCCCGGAGAAATTCTGAGTTTTGTGCAGCTCCTCAGCTACGTCTTAACTGTCTGGTGAATAAAGGAAATTAGAATCCTCAAGGAGGCAACATAGAACAATGGGAAGAAAAGGAGAGGAAGGGAGAAAGACAGAAGAATGGGAGACAGAGAGATGGAGAGGGAGGGAGAGAAGGAGGGAGGGAGAGCAAAAGAGGGATGGAGGGAGGGAGAGAGAGAGAGAGAGAGAGAGAGAGAGAGAGAGAGAGAGAGAGAGAGAGAGAGAACTGGCGTCCATCACTTTCTCTATAGTGAACAGTAGACAAAAGACTGGTGGTCAGAAAGTCAAACATCTCTCTTCCCCCCCCCCTCTCTCCCTCCCTTCTTCTCTCTCCCTCCCTCCCTCTCTCTCTCTTTCCCTCCTTCCTTCTCTCTCTCTCTCTCTCTCTCTCTCTCTCTCTCTCTCTCTCTCTCTCTCTCTCTCCATTTCACACACACGCCTCGAGTTCCACTCTTCATCCTTCTGCTCCTGGTCATGTTCCTTCTTGCCCCGATCTTGGTCTGCCCGGCTCTGTCCTCTGGATAATTGGAGATCTTGCCGTTCTCTAGCGTGAGCTCTGCCAGCTCGGGTCACAAGAGCTGGGCCCTCTAGCCGAGGAAAAGATCCATTCTAGAGCAAAGGAACCCTGCCCTGTTTGTGCCAGCGCTGCCTCCCCACTTCCCTCAATGCGATTCAATGGTGGCGCCATGGTTTTCAGTCAAGGTGGCCCTGCCCTGCCCCATTCAGATCTGGGTCCGAACTTCCTTCCCTCTTGGGGGAAGGAGGGGAGGAGCTTGCTCCAGTGTCTGAGCTTAGACGTGGGGACGAGGCTTTCCACATTCTTTGGGCGAAAGGTGAGCACAAGCCAGTGGAGTCCAGGATGCCTCCGAGCAAGCCCCCATCAGCTGTATCCTGGCTCACATCTTGCTGCTCAGTGTTTTCGCATCAGTTCACATTCGGGCCACCAGGTGGCGCCGTGGATAGACTCAGGTCTGCAGTCCAGGAGGCTCTTCTTCCTAAGTTCGAATCCGGCCTCAGCCACTTACTGGCTGTGTGGCTCTAAGTAAGTCACTTAATCCCGTTTGCCTCAGTTTCCTCATCTGTAAAATGTGTTAGAGAAGGAAACAGCCCAACCACTCCCGGTGTCTTTGCCTAGAAAACCCCAAATGGGGTCACGGAGAGTCAGACGGGACTGAAAAATGACAGAACGCCAACAGCTTTTGGAAGCCACGTGGCGATTCCGTGCTGTGCATTGTTGTCCCGATCCGGGGAAGTTTTGCTTCTATTATTCACAGTCTGGTAGAACGATACCGACGTGCAGTTGCTGATTAAGAGATTGGCCGGCATCCATTTTGAATGGAGAATGAACAGGACGGCATTTTATCTCTTGAGCAGAAAAGTCGGTTTGTCTCCGCTGAGAGCCTTTCACAGTTGCTACGGTAACCACATCTCCTTGAAATGCAGGTTTAAAAAAAATAAGAATGCAAAGCATACAGTGTACAGCCCGCAGTTTACTGCCGCTCTTTGTCGTGACAATCAAGTCACATCACCTTCTCGGGGAAGGGAGCTTCTGAGCCATCTCGGCTCACCCCCTCCTCAAACTGGAATATCCAGGAAGGGGGACGAGACCCGCCCAGCCAGAAAACTTACTCTGTCCGCTGAAATCAGCCTTTTTCAGCAACTTATGGTCAGCAATTTAGAGATGCCCAAATCCCTGACAGACTGGGACTTGCCCAGGATCACACGACCAGCCAGTGTCCCAGACAGCATCCGAAAGGAGGGCTTCCTGATTTTGAGACCGGCGCTCCCATTCACTCTCTAACTCTTTCCCTTTTGTTGGTTACAACAGATTTAACCTCATATGACCACCATGACAGACAGAGAAAGACAGACAGACAGAACGACAGACAGGGAGAGAGGGAGGGAGAGAAGAGAAGGGGAGAGAGAGGGAGAGGAAGAGAGGGAGACAGAGAGAGAC
Organism: Gracilinanus agilis; assembly: GCF_016433145.1. Taxonomy (NCBI): domain Eukaryota; kingdom Metazoa; phylum Chordata; class Mammalia; order Didelphimorphia; family Didelphidae; genus Gracilinanus; species Gracilinanus agilis. The sequence continues at coordinate 13,162,027 of NC_058133.1, read as the reverse complement.
AGACAGACAGACAGGGAGGGAGGGAGAGAAGAGAAGAGAAGGGGAGAGAGAGGGAGAGGAAGAGAGGGAGACAGAGAGAGAAGGAAAGAGAGAGGGGGGGAGAGAGACAGACAAATAGACAGAGAGGGAGTGAGAAAGAGAAGAGAGAGATAGAGAGACAAAGACAGAGTCAGACAGACAGAGAGGGAGGGAGGGAGAGAGACAGAGAAGAGAAGAGAAGAGAAGAGAAGAGAAGAGAAGAGAAGAGAAGAGAAGAGAAGAGAAGAGAAGAGAAGAGAAGAGAAGAGACAGAAAAAAGACAGTCAGACAGACTGAGAGGGAGGGAGGGAGAGATAGAGACAGAGACTGAGACAGAGGTGTCGGTGACTTGTTAAATTGAATAGAATTGAACTCCCAAAATCTGAGAGGATTTGACTTCTGTATTCAGTCACACCTTCCTTGTCTCATTCTGGACTGTAAGGGAAGTGTGGGACCACAGAGGTCTCTGCTTGCCCTTGTGATATTTAACATTTGTATCAGTCACTCAGATAAAGGTGTAGATAACCCACTCATCCTATTTGCAGACGACACAAAGCTGGGAGGAAACATTAACACATACAATGACAGAGTCAGAATCAAAAATGGTCTCGACAGTCTAGGATGCGTGGTAGAACCTCATAAGATGAAATTTAAGAGGGATGAACAAGCATTTGCTGGTATACTGGGAATACCAACATAAAGAAAAAAGCAATCCCTCCTCTCAGGGAGCTTGCTTTCCCTTGGGAGAGACAACGTGTATGTAAATGTGTGTATCTATAAGTGTGTGTATGTAGAGGCAGAATATGAAGTTAATATATGGTAGAAAAACACCAAACAAGGAGAGAGGAGATTCCCATTGGGGAGAATCAATGTCATCTTATTCTTGGGTCTAAAAAATCAACTCCCCAAGTACAAGATGAGAGAGGCACAGCTAGACAGGACTTTTCCTGAAAAGATTCTTTGTTCAAAGATTTTTGAGTTAGAAGGGACCCAAGAGGCCATCCAAGCAGACTCCATTTTCTTCATAAGGAAGGTTGAGGGATTTCAAGTCAATCATATGATAGGACAACCAGAAGAGGGCATGGGTGGTCATAGGCTGCCTTAAGAGAATTAGAGCATGCAAAGAGAAGGAGGTAGGAGACCTTCTGGACTCGCCCTGTTCAGACGCCATCTTGAATATGTACAAAGGCTCAGGCACCATGTTGAGCTGCCAGAGTGTGTTCAGAGGATGGAGCCCTGATGGTGACAGGCAAGTTAAGAAGCATTTATTAGGCACCACCTTTGGACCAAATCCTAAGTGAAGTCCACACGGTCCTTAAAGCTGGAGGGCTACTTTCCAGTACAATGAAGAGAACATTCTTTTTTTTTTTTTTTTTTTTTAACCCTTGTACTTCGGTGTATTGTCTCATAGGTGGAAGAGTGGTAAGGGTGGGCAATGGGGGTCAAGTGACTTGCCCAGGGTCACACAGCTGGGAAGTGTCTGAGGCCAGATTTGAACCTAGGACCTCCTGTCTCTAGGCCTGGCTCTCAATCCACTGAGCTACCCAGCTGCCCCCAAGAGAACATTCTTGTTCCGGTTCAAACTGGACTTGGTGGCCTCTGTTGGGCTTCCCAATATTGAATTTCTGTGATTCTATGATGTGGACATACTTGGCATAAACCAGAACCTTGGCAGAGCAGAACAGGACTATCTTCCTAGAACCCTTGATCCTGGGCTCCTTCCAAGAGTCGATTTACCTAATAAGAGTGACTGTCCACAGATACCCCATGAGAAATCACTTCCCGTCCCTGCCTCAGTTTCCTCATTTGTAAAACGAAGGCATTGGAATCGGGTAACTCCAGCATTCCTTGTAAATGCTTTTATCTCATGAATCTAAAGGCCAACCATTTACATTAAGGCTAATATAGAGGGCGTCCCGGCAGTCTTCATGCAGATAAGCCTCGATAGTTTTAAGCGGCTCTGAGAGGCTTCTGGGACACTGTTTCCATTCCTTCTTCCCTGTGAAATGAGATCGAGGGAGTTAATATCTGTAAAGCACTTAGAACAGTGCCTGGTCCGTAGGAAGCGCTATGGAAATGTGAGCCATTGTTGTTATTCTCATTTTTTTATCTAGTGCTTTCAGCCAGTTAAAGGCATCACAAACACTAGCTGTAGCCAGAAGGGGGCAGTAAGCCCCCAGGACACCTCCGAATGCAGAGACGAGCTCCTCTAGGCTGATGTTGGAAAGCCCTCCTGTTAGGAAAGCCCTTCTGGGACTTGCTTTGTTGATTTTTTTTTTTTGAGGGTTTTGTTTTCTCTTGCCAGCTGGGTAAAGGCAGGGATATTCCCGTCCCAGGGCTAGTTCCACAGCAGGGTGAGATCTTGAAGAGTCTCTGAAGGGGCAGCCAGGTGACACGGGGACTAGAACTCCAGCCCTGCAGATGGGAGGTCCTGGGTTCAAATGTGGCCTCAGATACTTCCTAGCTTTGTGACCCTGGGCAGTCACTTAACTCCAATGGACTAGCCCCTGCTGCTCTTCTATCTTGGAATTAATATTTAGTATGGATTCTGAGACAGAAAGTAAGGCTTTACATTTTTTTTAAGAGCGTCTGAGTGGGAGGGAAGGGTGTTCAGAGAAGCATTTCAGTTTCCCTCTCTCTGATTCTTTAATGAAAATGGCAGAACCATCCAGAAAGAACATACAGAGGGGCAGCTGGGTAGCTCAGTGGATTGAGAGCCAGGCCTAGAGACAGGAGGTCCTAAGTTCAAATCTGGCCTCAGACACTTCCCAGCTGTGTGACCCTGGGCAAGTCACTTGACCCCCATTGCCCACCCTGACCACTCTTCTACCTAGGAGTACACAGAAGTTAAGGGTTAAAAAAAAATTTTTTTTTTTTAAAAGAGGATGGGTGGATGGATAGAGAGATGGATAAAGAGATGGACAAATAGACAGAGACGTAGATGGATGGATGGATGGATGGATGGATGGATGGATGGATGGATGGATGGATGGATGGATGGATGGATAAAGAGATGGATAAATAGGCATAGAGGTGGATAGATGGCAGATCGACAGATGAATGCATATTCTAATATATCATGAGTGAATGAGTTAGTGAAAATGCAATTGTTAAGTTCTTACTAGGTGCCAGCCACGCCCTGTGGGCATAATACAAGCAAGCAAGGCAGCCCCCTCTCAAAGAGCTTCCATTCTAATAGAAGAAGACCACAGCTAGTGGGGGGAGGAGGAGGAGTTAGAGAAGGACGTTTTGAGGGCAGCCCGAAGGAATAGGGGTGTTCACTCGATTCACATTCTACAAGTTAGGGAGCAGGGCAGAGAGAGGGCGCAGGGACACTGCATCAGCCTGGCATGGTGGTACCCAAGAACTGGGGTTGGGCTGGGCTTGGGCAAGATAAGGTAAATGAACGCTCGCTCACTAAGGGGAATCCCAGGATTCCAAGCGGAGGAACTTGAGTCCGCGGCCGGAGGAAGGCCATTCTTTTCACTCCATCGTGTTCGTGGGCTCTCTTACTTCTCAGGAAGTCTCCCTGCCAGGTGAAGCCCACATGTGGTGAGGCTCAGCGGATCCTGCGTGCGTGGAATGCCGTGTTCTCTCTCTAGAACTGCCTGTCCTCACTTGGTGTCCTTTGCCTTCTTGTCTCTAAAGTGCACAGATGTCTTCTGGGCATACCGTGGCAGTGATGGGCATCGACTTCACGCTGAGGTACTTCTACAAAGTGCTCATGGACTTGTTGCCAGTTTGTAACCAAGACGGAGGCAACAAGATACGGTAAGTCGGCTCCGTTCTTCGAACCAGCGGGCTTCGGTGCCACAAAACCCAGAGCGATGGGGAAGATCCTGGGCACCCTGAGCATGGCGCACACGTTCTCGGAGAGGTTGGCACAGGGCGTGAGGAGGTGCCCCGAATGCCGGCCCAGAGCTTTTCTTTTGAGGACGAGAACTTTTCCTATTTAGGCGTGATCTGCTCTGGCATAGACAGACAGACAGATATGAAACATAAAAGCGGCAGAAACCGTAAATTTGAAAAATCCATTCCCGTTTGCTGTTGTTGTAGCCGGGCACAGCAGAGCATTCCGTTCAAGGAGTTTCTTGATACGATCTCCCAACATAGTTTTGTGTCTTCAGATCTCTGTGTAAAGAGGAAATTGTGTGATTGGCTTAAAAGTTTGGGAACACAAATGCCAGAGTCTCTCCTCAAATTGGGGAGCTGCCTTGTTTGCTTTAGATGAGGGTGGACTTCATCTGGATGGCTTATAGACATCGCCGCACCCCACTCCAGCGTCATCTTCTTCTTTTTTTTATTTGATTTGCATCCTGGGAAATGCACCTCAGCCGCAGGATGATTTTCTTCAAAAAATGTCTCTTTTGGGGGCAGCTGGGTAGCTCAGTGGAGTGAGAACCAGGCCTAGAGACAGGAGGTCCTAGGTTCAAATCCGGCCTCAGACACTTCCCAGCTGTGTGACCCTGGGCAAGTCACTTGACCCCCATTGCCTACCCTTACCACTCTTCCACCTATGAGACAATACACAGAAGTTAAGGGTTTAAAAAAAAAATCTAAAAAAAAAATGTCTCTTTTGTCTTTCTTTGTGCCCCTAGAACATAGCACAATGCCTGGCATACAGCAGGCACGTAATCATCTGCCTTGACTTCAGGAGTTCAGATCTAAACCTCGGCTTATTTTCAAAATGGACAGGAAATGAGTGTTTTGATTCTCTCACCCCTTGCTTGGATAAATGAGGTCTTGGGTTTTTTTTTTTGGAACAGGTGCTTCATCATGGAGGACAGGGGCTATCTGGTGGCCCACCCAACCCTCATCGACCCCAAAGGCCACGCACCTGTGGAGCAGCAACACATCACCCACAAGGTATTGGCTGTGAAATGACGTGAAACTCATTCGTTCCTATGCAGAACTGCCAAAGGGCCATTCCCCTGTGCAGGAAGTCCTCAGCTTAGCATTTAAGTCCCATCACCATCTCAATCCCTCTGGTATTTCCAGGCTGGTCTGATCTCCCTGCCATTCCCTTACAGGAAATTCCACCTCCAATCTCCAGTCTCTTTGCCTTTGCACAGGCTGTGCCCCTTGCCTAGAGTGCTCCCTCTTCTTGTCTCTACCTCCTGGAAACCCCTCAGTCCTTTCAAGTATCCACTCCTAGACTCACACCCCTTCCCACCCCCAGTGATTACGGTTTCCACGTGTTTCCCTGGCTAGAATGCCTTGATATGCCTTTCTATGTATTTTTGTGTTTCCTTATCAATATGGGTGTTATTTTCCCTGAGGAGAAGGTCAGCTTCTTGAGGCAGGGGCTGCCTTTTATCTTGGCTTCCTCGGTGGCGGCACTGCGCCCATCACCTCTTCTGACTTTTTCATTTCATTTCATTTTATTTTATTTTATTTTATTTTATTTTATTTGGGAATCAGCTTACAAGGAAACTCCTCTCTCACATGAAGCGATTTCTCTGAACAGGTGGCCGTGGCATTGGTGTAAATTGTTTGTTGGGATGACGTGCAATGGCTTGCTCGGCTGACCATCTCCTTCCTTTCACCCCCACAGGAGCCGCTGGTGGCAAACGACATTCTGAACCACCCCAACTTTGTCAAGAAGAATTTGTGTAACAGTTTCAGCGACAGGACGGTGCAGAGGTTTTATAAGTTTAACACCAGTCTCGTGGTGAGTGAGTTTCCCAGCATCCCCCTCCGCCAGGCTGGGGAGGGAGACGTGCCTGCAGAGCAGGCTGCCCGGCTTAATTACACGGCGGCGGCTCTATCACCCTCCCTTGTTCTGTCTGGGGTTTGTAATCCTCGGCTGACTTTTGTTGACGTCTTCTCGGGGTTTGCTCAGTCTCTCTTCATGCAGAGGGACTCGTTCCCTGGTGTGGCCCCCTGATGGACGGCATCCGGGGGACAGAAAAGCTACACATCCTTCGTGTTTGACTTTGGATGGAACAATAAGATGGGCAGAAAAGCTTCTAACCCTTCCCTTCCCCCCTACATTTATTTTGGCCAATATTCAAGCTAGCTCGCCTCTTCTAAAACATACCCTGGGTGGCCACCGAGGCTAGTCGGGCGACCGCCTTGGGTAAATGAAATGCTCGATGTGCCTCGAGTTCAATGTTGGAGAATCCTCGGCGTGTTTGATCGGCGAGGCAGCCAGGTCAGCTGGATCAAACTGGATTTGGACCCAGAAGCTCTAGGGTTGAATCTCAACTCTGTGACTTACTACTCGCATGACTTTTGGCAAGTCATCTCTTTCTTCTGAGCCCCAGTTTCCCCATCTTTAAAATGGAGATTATTTGCCCCAATACTTCCATGACTAGCCTCCATCGGATGATTGTAAGAAAGTACAGTTTTAAAACAAAATCATTCTGGGGGGCAGCTGGGTAGCTCAGTGGAGTGAGAGTCAGGCCTAGAGACGGGAGGTCCTGGGTTCAAACCCGGCCTCAGCCACTTCCCAGCTGTGTGACCCTGGGCAAGTCACTTGACCCCCATTACCCACCCTTACCACTCTTCCACCTATGAGACAATACACCGAAATACAAGGGTTTAAAAAAAAAAATCATTCTGTAGTGATGTTCACATCATTCTATAGCCATCCAGAGGTCTTTTTATCAGGGAACCGAGTGGGACAGTGCTTAGAAGGCGGGATATGGAACCAGAAATACCCAAGTTGAAATATTGGATACTTCCTAGCTATATGACCCTGGACAAGTCACTTAACCTCTATTCGTCTCCGTTTTCTCATCTGTAAAATGGACATTGCAGCCACTTTCTAGGGTTGTTGTAAGGATCAAATGAGATAATACATTTAAACATTTTGCAGTCCTTAAATTTATCTCTTAATACTTGCTATTTTTATTCTTTTGAAAATAATCTTTATTGGAGCCTCTCAGTTTTGCATTGTGGTCATTGAGGGATCTATCGCCCCTTCCTCCCGTTCCTACTCAAACATGTAGGGAAGAAAAGCAGCTGCTGAATCAAAACAATGGGTACAATAGCAACAGCTGGTCATGTACAGTATTCTCTTATTTCACTCTCTTTTGTGGCATCATTCCTGGCTCCCTCTTAGTTATCTTTCAAAATACATCATTCAAACTCATTGTCTTTGTGTTGCCGGTGCCTTGCATACAGCAGACACTTAGTAAATGCTTGTTGACTGACTGACTGATTGTTGTAGTCCCTGTAGGTGCTATTTGGGGGTCCATTTATTCATTAATAATAATAATAAATAATAATAAGCCTATGCCTCCTTCGGGTTTGCTGAGGCAAACTATTCTATTCTCTCAGGATGAGTCCATTCACATAAATCTTGGGCTGACTTTATTATCATAGGAAAGGGGATGGTTCTGGGTGAGAAAAAAGTCCCTCTCCTCTGGTTGGTTAGGGCTGCCTTTCGAACAAAAGCCTCTATTGGTTTGCAAGGATTCCTGTTATGGAAAGGCAGCCTGAGTTGTTGAAGGGGCCACTGAAGTCATCAGATAAAAGTTAGTGGGTGACCGATTTGACTGTGCCAATGAGATCCCGGCGGTAAAGCCCTCTGCACAGTGCCTGGCCCATAGCAGGTGCTCCAGCAATGTCTGCTCTTTTCCTCCTTCCCTTCTCCCCGAGAGCAAGTTTCCCAGCTGCCTCTGACCCGTCTCGCTTCTTCTCCAGGGGGATTTGACCAACCTCGTTCATGGGAGCCATTGCTCTAAATACCGACTGACGAGAATCCCAGGAACCAACGCTTTTGTCGGGATAGTCAATGAGACTTGCGATTCTCTGGCGTTCTGTGCCTGCAGCATGGTGGACAGGCTCTGTCTGAACTGTCACAGGTAAACAGGGATGAGAATCCCCCGAGCTTCCCTCGAGAAAAGGGGGCTCTTCTTTTTCCTTTCTTTACAAAAATAAATAAGCTGATGCCAGGCATTTTTTGAGCAGACCTTGAACTGTTGTGGGCAGAATTGGCAGCATCTGGGAGGATGCTGGAGGAGAGACATGCACTGGCTTGCTGCAGTGGCTTTTGTTTGGAGGAGGATGTTTTAACTTACTATGTATTTAAAGAGAAATCGTGTGGTATCGTGGCTAGGAGGCTGGTCTTGGAGTCAGCAAAATGTGGGTTCAAGGCCAGCCTCTGATACCTACCAGCTGGGTAGCCCTAGGGAGAGTCAGTTAACCTCTCTAACCCCTAGGCTTCACTCCCAAAGTAGCAGCGCCTGATGCCTGCCTTTCCCAGCCCTCTTTCATCCTCGTGCCTTCCCTCAGTTAATTCTCTCCAGTTTATCCTTGCATGTACATAATTATTTACCTGTTGTCCCCCCATCGCCACTGGGAGCTCCTGGAGAACAGGGACTGGCTGTTACTTGCTTTGCATAAAGTAGAAGCTTAATAAATGCTCCTGATGAACTGATCCCGATCAGTAGAGGGGGGGCTTCTACGCCACGCTTTCCGTTCAGATGAAATCACCGATCCGCTCCGTAGATCTACCCACCCCAACTTCGAATATTTGAAACCATCCAATCTTTCTACTCTTTTAGCTCTCTTTATAATTGTTTATCTTCTAACTTTTAAGAGCATCTTTTCACTCTCTTTATAATTTATCTTGGAATTAACGCTTTTTCCCCTGTGTAAAATGATCTAAAGTTTCTTGCTGACACTCTGCGTGTGTTCACTTGCATTTTTGTTTTCAAGAATGGAACAAAACGAATGCGAGTGTCCTTGCGAATGCCCTCTGGAGGTCAACGAATGCACTGGCAACCTCACCAATGCAGAGAACAGGTGACGATGAAGCGGACAGCTTGTGGGTTTGGTGGCTTTGGGGAGAGATCCAGCCAGGACTAGAACCAGAGCCTTGGCTCTTTCCTTCTTATCACCTCGTGTCCACGGCACCAAGTCATCCTCACTCTGGGAGGCAGACGGTACCAATATGTCCACCCTCCTTCTATAGATGAAGAAACCAGAAATCAGAGACGTTCAGGAACATTCCCACCATTGCACAGCTACTGGAATTTGAACTCACCTCCCATCCTCAAATCCCGTATTTTGTCAGCAGGCACAGAACCCACTTTATGTACAGCTCCCATTGCTAGAAATTCAGCCAAAGCCGGGGAGGTTGGGAGCTGGTCAAGTGAGAGGAATGGGGCGCTTTGTGAGCGGCCGTGTTTTCCCCAAACAGAAATCCAAGTTGTGAGGTCCACCAGGAGCCGGTGACGTACACAGCAATTGACCCGGGCTTGCAAGATGCCCTGCACCAGTGCGTCAACAGCAGGTGCAGCCAGAGGATGGAAAGTGGGTGAGTGGCCGTCCTGCTGGCTCTGGGGCATTCCAGACCCGCTGAGCTGGAGCCTGTCTAAGGGACGTGTCCTAGTAATGCCCAGCAGGCCCCTTGGTCAGCCCCTCCCCCACTTACGTGCGTACACGCGTACGCACACGCATAAGCTGTCTCCTTCCAGTGTTCTGGAGGAATGTGGCCGAGCGAGAATTAGACACTGAATTAGAAATGAGAAATGTCCAAGATCCGCTGAGAGTAGCGGCTGCCTGGGGCCGGGATTACCTAACGTTTCTGGTTCTCCTCTGTCAGGTGTTTGTGCCTTTTCTAGAATAATTATTCCTGGGGCCCCCGAGATCCTCTGCTCCAACCGTCTCATTTCACAGATAAGGAAAACTGAAATTAAATAGCTTGTATAAGCTCGCCTAGGCAGAATTGGAATCCAAGTCATTAAACTCGAGAAGAGGGTAAAGGAACAAGAATTAAGCGCCAGCGACTGTGCTAAGTGCTTTATAGATAGTATATAATTGAACCCTCCCAATGACCCTATGAAGGAGATCCCTATTTTATAACCGAGGAAACTAAGGCAAATAGAAGGCAAGCAACTTCCACGGGGCCACCCAGCTCATAAGTGTCTGGAGCCAGATTGGAACTCAGGTCTTTTGGCTTCCAGGCTCAGCACTCTGGGCACTGTGGTGCCACCCAAGGGCCCGTGCCTTGCCCAGTATACCAAGCCATTCTTATCCATAGGTATAGAGTGAAAATAAAAGGGGGGGGCAGCTGGGTAGCTCAGATGATTAAGAACCAGACCTAGAGATTGGGAGGTCCTGGGTTCAAATCCAGCCTCAGACACTTCCCAGCTGGGTGACCCTGGGCAAGTCACTTGACCCCCCATTGTCCATCCTTACCACTCTTCCACCTAGGAGCCAAAACACGGAAGTTAAGGGTTTAAAAATGTAAAAAATAAAAAAATAAAAGAGGGAAAAAAGAAGAGAAAGTCTGATCATCGTTTAACTTTTTTTTTTTAACCCTTACTTTCTGTCTTAGAATCAATACTGCAAAAGAACTGTAAGGGCTAAGCCATGGGGGTTAAATGACTTGCCCAAGGTCACAGAGCTAGAAAGCGTCAGAAGCCAAATTTGAACTATTCCCCCTTCCCAAGTATTTAGACTGTCATTGTTCAGTCATTTTAGGCCTGTGAGAGTCTTCAGGACCCCCTTTGGGGTTTTCTTTGGCAAAGATACTGGCATGGTTGGGCATTCTCTTCTCCAGCCAGCTTATTTTACAGTTGAGGAAACTGAGGCAAATAGGATTAGGTGATTTGCCCAGGGTCTGAGGCCAGATTTAAACTGGTCTTCCTACTCCAGACCCAGGGCACCCCCTAGAACTGTGATGGAGAACCTGAAAACATCGACTCTCCGTGCACGGTCCGAGGAGTCCTTAGGAGCCTCTCGGGGCACCTGCAAGACCCCAGCTATTTCCATAGTGAAACAAAGATAGGATTTGCCTGTTAAAGTGCTCCTCCCCCTCCCGGGGGCACACCTGGGGCAGACGGGCTTCTTCGTGTTCTTCGAGCAGAGCGACGGGGGGCAGCCACAGACAGGCGAGTCCAGCCCTCTTTCATCCATTTGTTCTTCTCAATACGTTCGTTTTCTGTTTTGTTGTAGAAAATACAGTTACGGTGACAAAATGTTATTCATGTTGACAAGTAATCGGTTTCTCGTTGTTCTTCCTAAATGAATGAGTAGATATGTTTAAGATGATCAGCTTTCCTTTCTGATGTGATAAATATCAATCGATGAGTATAACCAAAAGCTCTTGGGGGTCTTCAGTCATTTTTTTCCCAACACAATTAATATTGTGTGCCGGTTCCAAGGCAGAACTAGTTAGGTCTAGGCAATGGAGGTTAGGTGACTTGCCCAGGGTCACCCCACTAGGAAATGTCGGAGGTCAGATTGGAACCCAGGCCCTCCTGTCTCTAGATCTGATTCTCAGTCCAGTGAGCCCCCCCGCTGCCCTCTTTCCATTATTTTGAAGAGCGTGGGGGGTCCTGACACCAGAAGGCTTGGCTCTTGCTGCTCTAGAGACAGAAGGGCTCCTAGAGGCCGTCTCACCTGCCCTCACTTCAGAGATGGAGCCAAGGTCACTCAGAGAGGAGTCAGGACTTGGGATGAGTGGCAGAGACAGGATTTGAATCCGAGTCCTCTGAGTGCCGACACAACATAAAGCAGCCGCTGCCGGTGCCTCGCCCCAGAGTCCGGGCAGCGAGGGCGCTCGAGGCCCTTCCAGAGAGCTCAGAACTCTCCTTCGACCTCTCCAATCGGGTGCCCGTGTCCAGCAGAGCCGGGGGAACCCTGGGGGGAGGGACCCCGATGGGCAGAGGCTGGCGTGGGGCCGGGGGGTCGTCTCAGACAGTCACGGAGGGACTCTTCGGTTCTGTCAGGGACTGCTTCGGCGTGCTGGACTGCGAGTGGTGCATGGTGGACAGCGACGGCAAGACGCACCTGGACAAGGCGTACTGCGCGCCCCAGAAGGAGTGCTTCGGCGGGATCGTGGGCGCCAAGAGCCCTTACGTGGACGACATGGGAGTGATAGGTAAGGCCGAGGCTCAGATGAGGAAGGTGAAGTCCCTACAAGGCAAGTGTTGCCCAAGATACCCAACGTCCACACCAATAGTAAGCATCAAAAGTAGAATTTGAACTCAAAGTCTTCTGACTCCAGAGTCCATGCTCTTTCCACTGGATTTTGTTTTCAGTTATAAATTGGATTTAGTGATCCCTGAAGTCATTCAGTCAATCAATGAGCATTAAGTGCCTACTATGTGCCAGGCCCTGTACTAAACCCTAATCGATAATTCTAGAGAGAGCTACCATGTTGCAAAGGCAATAGATTTTGTTGTGCCTAACTCCGGAGGGCAGACCTGGAGGGAAGTTAAAGGTGGCCAGTTTTAGCTCCATAGAGGGAAGAATATCCTAAGAATTACAGCTCTCTGAAAAATGGAAAGGGCTTCTTTGTGAGGTCAATGGGGCCTCTCCTCCAGGGGATTGTTAGGCAAACCCTAGATGGCCATTTGTTGGGGATGTGAAGGATTCGAGCTTATGGCTCACGGGCTCATAGACCCAGACGTAGGAGGGATTTCCAGGACTACCGAGTCACACCTGTACCTGTGCCAGATGGACTTGGTGGGTCACATCCCCCTTGGGCAGTCTGAGGAATTGTGTTTTTAAAGGCGTCAAATAAATGCACAAAATTACAGAGGAGGCCAAGAACACTGAAATACAGTTAACAAGGTATTTGTGGACCCCCTGCTATAAGCAATCCCTTCTAGGATGTTCCTCTTTAAAATCTCTTATGGCAGGGACCTCATTGGCCCCAAGTCGTTGTCTTTTACTTTGAGAAAACTCTCATTGTTGAAACGTCGGCATCCAGCCTCTACGTGCCTATCAGCATCATCTCCACATTGATTTCAAGTTCTGTCCTCTAGAGCCCGCCAAGGGCACTTCTAATCCCGCTCTGCATCATACTCCTTCAAGCACATGAAAACAGCCATCGTGATGCCCGAGCTCTTCTCTCCTTCGGGTTACATGTCTCTCCGTTTTCCCCGTCCAGTCTTCATGTGGCAGGTCCTGGAGGACCATTGCCTTCATGGCTGCCCTCCTGGACACTCCCCAGCTTGTTGAGATTTTCCCAAATGCGAAAACAGCATTGCAGAAGGTCTGACCAAGTCAGAGGAGAGAAGGGCCGTGGCCTCCCTAGTCCTGAGCCCAGAGCTCCTCCTGGCACAGCCTAAGATCATACCCACTTCCCCTGGCCATCACCTCGCACCCTTAGCCCCTATTCATCAATCAGCCGCCCATCATGTAATCACAGTCTAACCTATGACAGTGGTAGGCTTGGTGCTGACCCCTTTGGTCTACAATCTGCTCGTCGTAGTCCAGGACAAGAAAAGACCTGAAGCCTTTTCAAAGCTGCTCTCTAGGCACTCTGGGGAGTTAAATTTTGGGCCCCAAGGATAAGACTTTACATTGATCTCTCTTAAACTAAGCTAGATTGGGCCACCTGCTCGATAGATTCTAGACCGTTTGCCAGCCCTCCTGGTTCAGTCTTCAGGCAAAGCTGATGTTCAGCCGTTGAATTACGTCCATTCAGCCCCCCCCCCCCCCCCCCAGCCTCCCGTTCTGTTCTACTTCCCCTTGTTGCCCCGGGGTACAGGCTGGGCTCCCCACAAGAGGGTCCTGCAGTTTAGGTTGGGAGCCTCCAGAGAAGACAAAGCAAACCTCCTGCATGGCGGTGAGAGGAGCCATCTGGGACGCCTCCCCTTCCTTCTCTCTCCTGCTCCTTCCCTCCATGGTACACCATTGACCTGGCTTTTGCTTGCTTGTTTGTCTACCAAAGGCGATGAAGTGATCACCCTGAACATGGTCAAGAGTGCCCCGGTGGGGCCCGTGGCTGGGGGGATCATGGGATGCATCATGGTGCTCGTCCTGGCCGTCTACGCCTATCGCCACCAGATTCACCGCCGGAGCCATCAGCACATGTCTCCTCTGGCTGCCCAGGGTAAGGCCCCCACCTGCCCGCCCCGTCCCCCAGATCGCCCTCTAGCCCGGCCCCACAAAAGCTGTCATCAACTCCCTCGATTGTTCCCGAGCCGGGCTTAAGCCTGTAATGACTGTCTGTGAGTCGAAGCAGCCAGAAAATAGCAGTATCCGAGCCGCGGGGCCAGTTTTCTAGACAGAAGCCAGGCAGGACTTTCTCTTTGCGTCCTCTCCCGATTCCCCTCGAGGGGGAGCCCAGGAGCCTTTGCTGCGAGCTCTCTTTGGCTGTCCAGAGGCTCCCCAGCATCCTGTAGAGCCACGATCGGCCCCTGCCCGGGCTCGTCCGGGATCTCCAATCTCCCTCCTCGCTCCTGGGCTGCTGCTCCGCCAGGTTGCTGACGAGGGCCCCTGGGCGTCACGGTTCCCCTCATTGGGTGCCTGCTGCTGGTCGTCTTCTTCCAAGCGCGCCTCTGTGGCATCCGCGTGAGGAGCCCCTTCCAGCCTGACTTTGCTCCTGCCCTCGGGCAGCCCCAGGGTGGCCAGAAAAGGGGACTGACTGCTTGGTCACTTTTCTTCTGGTCAGCCCTTGAGGGAACCCCAGGGAAGAGAGAGAGTTTACTTCATGTGTCGGAGGACCCCAGACTTAGAATCAGAAGGAACCTGAGAAACCAGAAAGTCCCAAAGCTTCACTTTTCAGTTAAAGAAACTGAGGCTCGGCGGATTGCAAGCCAGGCCGAGAGAGAGAGAGAGATGAAGTTCTGGGTTCAAATCTGGGCTCAGATAGTTCCAAGTTGTGTGACCCTGAGCAAGTCACTGAACCCCCATTGCCTAGCCCTTACTGCACTTCTGCCTTAGAAGCAATACTTAATGCTGATTCCAAGAGGGAAGGGAAGGGTTTTTTTTTTTTAAGTTTATGATCTGGGGCGGGGAGTGTAGGATATATTTTAAATTATAGACAAAGGGGGCACCTAAGTGACTCAATGGATTGAGAACCAAGCCAAGAGATAGGAGTCCTGGGTTCAAATCTGGCCTCAGACACTTCCTAGTTGTGTGACCCTGAGCAAGTCACTGAACCCCCCTTTGCCTAGCCCAGACTGCTCTTCTGCCTCGGAACAAGTACGCAGTATTGGTTCTAAGGCAGAAGGTTAAGGGTTTTAATTCTTTGTATTACAAAGCCATTTAGGTAAGTAGCTCAGGGAGTCAGGAGAGGCCTCTTCAGGAGAGGGCGCCGGAGCTGAGCCTTGAAGGGGTCTCAGGATTTCAAGAGGCAAAAGTGAGGAAGGAAACCTTTCCAGGCATCGTAACTCATCCAGGGTTTGTGCCTAATCACAGAAAAGAAGGAACAGAATCAGAGTTTCCCCCAAACGGATGGAATCATCCACCAAAAACCAAACGAGCTTCGGGATAGCGAAGCGACGAGGATCGCCTGGTTTGACATTATCTGGATTTTTTTTATCTCTAAAAATGGGATTCTCTGAAGACATCCTCCAGCCAGAGTCCAGGGACTCTCGGCCCAATCCAGAGTGTCCTTGTCAAGGGTCTGCCACGTCCAGCACTCTGGGCAAATGGGCGGAAAGCTCCGTCCTTTCCACTGCCTTCGCCCCCTTCCTGGATAGACCTCTGGAACTCGGCCGACGTCCAGTGGGTCTCTCCTCCCCTCCGCCCCAGAGGCCTCGACAACGGCCTCACCCTCTGCCCAGAGTTCTTCCTCCCATCCTGCAAAGCGCGGCCGTCCCGAAGAGCCCTAAAGCAAGTGGCTCATCGAACGAGATCGCTCGGCCCAGACTCTTCTCTCTCTGTTGCTCCACAGAAATGTCCGTGCGGATGTCCAACCTGGAGAATGACCGAGACGAGAGAGACGACGACAGCCACGAAGACAGAGGCATCAGTAAGTGTGCGCGCCGGGCTGCCCGCGGGACGGGACGCCCAGCCAGGGCTCCGAGGCCCCCTCCAGGCCTTTGGCCTCGTCTTCCCATGGAAGACGCCCAGATTGAGGGTTTATCTCAGGGCTCTTGTTTCTCTCTAAGTCAAGGCCAAGTGAGTGACACGTAATCTGGACCAAAAAAAATAGTTGTTTTTTAAACTCTCACCTTCTGTCTTGGAATCAATACTGTGTTTTGTTCCAAGGCAGAAGAGCAGTAAGGGCTGGGCAATGGGGGTCAAGTGACTTGTCCAGGGTCACCCAGCTGGGAAGTGTCTGAGGCCAGATTTGAACCCAGGACCTCCCATCTCTAAACCTGGCTCTCCATCCACTGAGCTACCCAGCTGCCCCCTCTACTGGGTTTTACATGTGTCACTGATCAGGACCTATTGCCATCAAAAAATATATTATTTTTAACCAAATGAGTTTCATTTATTGTATGAAGTAGTAAGTTCTCTGGATATGGAGTTCCAAGGCTCATATTCAGAACCTATCATCTGCCCCTGCATGACCCTTAGCAAGGCTGCCCCTCCCTGGGCTCCATTCTCTGCCTGTCCAACAAAGGAATTTGGTTCGATTCCTCCAAGCCCCTGACATTGGCTCTGGAGTTGGAGAACTCGAATTCACATCCTGCCTCTGACACCAGCTTAAGCACATGAGAAAAACCACCAAACTTCCCTGGACCTCCTTAGCTGGAAAATAGAGGAATCAGATCAGTTGGCCTCAGTGGGACTTTCCTCTTCTCCATTTATGATCCATGAGCAATATGGACAGGCAGCTAGGTGGCGCCATGGGCAGACCCTGGGCCTGGAGTCTGAAGGACCTGAATTTAAATCCTGCCTTAGATGCTCCCTAACTCTGTGACCCTGAGCAAACCCCTTAAGCTCTGTTTTCCTCAGTTTCCTCATTTGTAAAGATACATAGATAGATAGATAGATGGATAGATGGATAGATGATAAATAGCTAGATAATAGATAGACAGATAGATAGACAGACAGACAGATAGATAGATAGATAGATAGATAGATAGATAGATAGATGGATGGATAGATGGATGGATAGATAGACAGACAGACAGATATATGGAAATGGATAGATGGATGTATGGATAGACAGATGGATGAATGGATGGTTAGACAGAGATAGATGTATGGATAGACAGAGATAGACAGACAGACTGAGAGAGACAGAGAGAGATAGACAGAGACAGAGATAATTTTTTAAAAGGTTGGTAATAGCACCTACCTTCCAAGGTTGTGAAGATCAATTATGATTTTTGTATTTGCAATCCTTAAAGCTCTATACAAATTCTAGTTATTTTTCATCTCATTTACTAGCTATAAGACCTTGGGTAAGTCACTTCCTCTCTAGACTCCATTTCCTTAACTATAAAAAAGGAGTTCAGAACTAGGTGAATCTCTCAGGTCCCTTCCATTTCTAACACCCATATTCCTAAGCGTGGAGAAGAAAGTTTGAGGCAATTTGAGATTGTGGAAAGAGCACTGGATTTGGAGTCTGGAAACTCGGGTTCAAATTCTAGCTCTTGCACTTACTACCGCGGAGGCATTGGCCCTGGGTCTTATTTTCCTTGTTGACAAACTGGATAGGTTGAGCTAGATGACTGGGGGGGGGGGAGGGATTGTAGCACTAAATCTACATCCCTAAATCCGGCAGCCCGTCGGGCTTCAAGTTTGATTCCTGCTTAAAAAGGCTTCTCCCACCTCCCTTTGCCGTAATCTAGAAGTTGTCTCCTGCTTCTTCCCATAGTCCTTAGCATTTGCTCACCTTCCTTTAAAAGCATAGATTGCCCAGCATGTGAATGAGCCCAGTGGGGGAATAAATCGATGTGGTATCATAAAGAATTAGCACAGGAGTAAAAATGAATTGTTCTTGTCTTTCCCAGTCAGCAACACTCGATTTATAGCAGCAGTCATCGAACGACACGCACACAGCCCAGAACGGAGACGTCGGTACTGGGGCCGATCTGGGACAGAGAGTGACCACGGTAAGGATCCCAAATCTCTGTGACAGGATGACTGCAGCTGGGGCTCTTGGTATGTCTCCACAGCGATCCCTGAAATAGCCAGAAATCAATTCTTCTGTTTTTAAGCCCTACCTTCTGTCTTAAATCAATACTGTGTCCTGTTCCAAGGCAGAAGAGCGATAAGGGCTAGGCCATGGGGGTTTAGAGGCTTGCCCAGAGTCACACAGCTGGGAAGTGTCTGAGGCCAGACTTGAACCCAGGACCTCTCTAGGTATGGCTTTCAGTCCACTCAATCCACCTCGCTGAGCCCACAGATTTACTCTCAACACTCTCAGCAACCCAAAGGAATTATGCTTTTTAATAGTCCAAAGGATACCCTCAGGAGGCTGGTGTATTCTAAGGTCAATCAACAAGCATTTCTCATTAAGCAGAATACCGGTGCCAAGGGCTGCCAATCAAAGGAAGGCAAAAATAGCCCCTGCTCTCTTGGGGCTCCCATTCTGGTTGTCCTTCGAGCTCGGGGTGTCCACACTGAACCGCCATTCAGGAGAGGAACGTGAGATTGGGGTCCAGATTGCCGATTGCCAGAGCTGAGTCATGCCTCAGACACTGGGTGACCACTCGCTGGACTCTAGACAAAACGAAGTCATTTGCTTCTCGATTTGTCCTGTGATCCTGCGGCCCCCAGCCAGACGCGGCCCACCCCCGGCATTGTTCATCAGCCCAAACACGCAGATTCCTTTGCTCTGTAAACAGTTATTAAGCTCGATGCTGCCTGGGGCCAGTCCGGTCCCGTCAAGGCTCCCCACCCAGAGCCGGGAGCTGGGATTAGACCTGGGGCTCATCTTCGCTCTGCCTGTTCTGCGGGGTCTGCAACGATCCCGTCCAATCAAACGAGTGTTTGTCTATGTGCCGAGCCCTGTGCTAGCACTGGGGAGGAATGGGAGGACGTGCTGGCCGTCTGAAGAGTTACAAATGGAAGATTTCAATTCAGGGTAAAGGAAAGCTTCTTCTCCTTAGAGTCCTCACCAAAGCAAGTTTGGTTTACTTGGAATTCATCAGTTCTCTTTTACCAAAAATGTTCCAGGGGAGCCTGAATAAATATTTGAAGAGCTGGGGAGCTCAGGGAATGGAGACAGGAGGTCCTGGGTTCAAATCTGGCCTCACACACTTCCTAGCTGGGTGACCTTGGGCAAGTCGCTTAACCCCACTGCCTCGCCATGACCACTCTTCTGCCTTGGAACAAGGCACATTACTGATTCTGGGATGGAATGTAAGGGTTCAGAAAAGGCCAGAACCATTCCTCTGATCCAAGCCTTTCATCTTTAGTGACTTGCCTAAGGCCACACAGTAGCAAAGCCACATTCAGTTGTATCCTGCTTCTTCTCTTAAATCTGCTTTTCCCCCTTCCCCACTGGCTTGTGTCCTGAGGAGGGCCGATTCTCCTGATTAGTCCTGACAATAGCCAGCCTTTCCATCCCTCTTATGGATGGCCGTCTCCTTTGGTCTGCCTTCTGTCACTTTTAAAGCTACTTCAGACTGTCTGATTTGGATTTGTATTTCCACGTGAATTTCTCTTCAAGCCCAAGGCCTGATGGGCCCTGAAAGGCCCACTTTTTGGCTACCTTGAATAAAAAAGCAAAGAGAACCACACCCTTCGATTCCCACCACTGAGGCATTTTCCGTACTCTCGAAAAGTCCTTTCCGCCGTTGCTCAGAGAGAGAATTGGCTGCTTTGTCTCTGGGTGGGCACGTGCGTGCGGCCCCCAAACCCTTCTGCTCAGCCATCTGCCAGGGCTTCCGTGGTGCAGCCCCGAGAAGAAGCTGATGGATGCTAACTGGAGATGCAGAAGCCATATTCATGGCTTGTCACTGCTTGAAACCTAGAAGGGGATTTTTTTTCCTTTTTGCAATATTTAAAAACGTGTCAGGAACTTGGAAATTGAATCCTTTGATCAGCGAGGCCATTTTCTCTTCAAACATTCCTTAGAATGCCAAAAAGGATGAATCTTTAAACAGGGGGAGCCAGCTTCTATTCTCTGGAATAGCTGATTGCTTTGCTAGTGGCTGCTGGCTTTCCATCACCCGTCAGCATGGAGTTACTCTCCTGGCAATAAAGACTCTGAGTTATGCAGGCCTCTGCCCTCCAGTTACTTTTCTTAGCCTGACCTGAATTCTGTAGACTTTTCTTTGAAAATGTTCATCTCACTTCACTGGTTTCTTTTAAAATAACTCACTTGAAAATCCAGTTCAGTTCCACAAGCATGTGTAGATTCTGAAATCAGAATTGTCCAGCCCTTGGAGGCAGCTGGGTAGCTCAGTGGATGGAGAGCCAGGCCTAGAGATGGGAGGTCCTGGGTTCAAATCTGGCCTCAGACCCTTCCCAGCTGTGTGACCCTGGGCAAGTCACTTGACCCCCATTGCCCACCCTTACCACTCTTTTGCCTTGGAGCCAATACACAGTACTGACTCCAAGACAGAAGGTGAGGGTTTAAAAAAAAAAATTGTCCAGCCCTCACCTCTCTCTTGACCTCTAGTCTTCCATCTCCAACTGCCTGTTGGATATTTCAAACTGGATGTCCTGTTGACATCTTCAACTCAACCCTGCTAAAACTGACCTCGTTATCTACACCAACCCCCAAAAAGAAAAAAAAAATCCTGGCTTCTTCCTGCCTTTCCTGTTGCTGTTGGGGGTACCAGCGTCCCGCAAGGATTCCGGCTTAGATGTTTTCTTTAATTCTTCACTCTCCTCACCCTCTGTCTTCACTCAGTTGTCGAGTCCCGGCACTCCTGCCTTCAGAACCCGTCTCAGACATGCCCCCTTCTTTCCCCTGATGCCCTGGTTTAAGTGCCTGTCGCCCCCTGCCTGAACCAGCCAGCCTTCTGATTGGCTCCCCCTCCCTCAAATCTGGCCCTCCTCCACTCCATCGTCCATTCAGCTCTCAAACTGATCTTTCTCAAGCCCAAGGCTGATCTCATCCCCTCTCTAGGCAGGAAACTCCAGTGAACCTCCCTCATCATCTCCTCCAGGATCAAAGATAAGATCCCCTTTTGTGCCTTCCTAGCCCTTTCCAACCCAGCCTCTGCGATTCAGTGATGGGAGCCTCCTTGCTATTCCTCTTACCTTCCATTTTGGAATCAGTATTGTTTATTGTTTCCAAGGCAGAAGACTGGTAAGGGATAGGCAGTGGGGGCTAAGTGACTTGCCCAAGGTCACACAGCTAAGAAGTGTCTGAGGGCAGATTTGAACCCAGGACCTGAGGTCTCCCAATCCACTGAGCCACCCAGCTGCAGCCGACTCTCCACCTTCTTATTTTTGAGACTCTCTCACTCTTCCCAAAACTCCTTCTCTCCCAGAGGCCACCTTGTGCTAGGAGTCTCCCAGGCTCCCTGAATCTTGCCTTCCTACAGCGACCGTCCTCAGTGATCCTTTCTGTATCTTGTAGATACACTGTTGTTTGCATGCCGCCTTCCCCACTGGCCTGGGAGCCTCTCGAGAGCAGAGAATTGTCTGCTTTTCTTTGTCTTCCCAGCCCTTCGCACATAGTAGGTGCTTAATAAATGGCTGTTGATTGACTGAGTTCTGTGAGCACAAAGATGAAAAAAAACAGTCTCTACCCCCACCGTGTTCACATTTTTCTGGGAAAAACATGTACATCCCCTTGGATCTTAGATCTAGACCTGGAAGGACCACAGAGCATTAGTCCAGCCTCTTTGCTTTTCGGATTAGGAAACTGAGGCTGAAGGAGGGTGTAGTTTGTCTGAGGTTACACACTGTGTTAGGGGCAGAATTCAGCTACTGGGACTCAGTGGTTAGCCTTCTTGCCATAAATCAGTTCAAAAATAATGTGAAGAGTTTGGGTGGGTGACCCCAAGGAGGAGCATCAGGGAAGGCCTCTTATATTGAGGTCCCTGAAGGGAGCTGGGAATTCCAGGAGGGAGAAGAAAGGAGGAGAAAGCCTCACAAACATGGGGTTACAGCATTGCAAGGGGGGATAGATGGCTATGATGTCTGAGTGTGGGGAGAAGCGAGGCAGTTCAGCAGATAGAGTAACAGACCTGGAATCAGGAAGACCTGAGTTCAAATCCAGTCTCAGACATGTACTCGCTGTGTGACCCTAGACAAGTCACTTTACTCAGTTTGCCTCGGTTTCCTTAACTGTCCAATGAACTGGAGAAGGAAATGGCAAACTGCTCCATTATCTTTGCCAAGAAAATCCCAAATGGGGCCACAAAGAGTTGCGCATGACTAACATGACAGAACAATAATAACTACAAAAATGGGGGAATAGAAGGTGGGCTGGATTGATTGAAATGTAAAAGAAGTACCCAAAGGAGAGAAAAAGGAGATCCCTCCAGAAAGAAAGAGTGAAGCCAGATTATCACGGGTTTCATTGCCAAAAGGAGTTTATATTTTTGCCATACACCCTAGCCCAGTAGTTCCCAAACTTTTTTGGCCTGCCGTCCCCTTTCCAGAAAAAATATTACTTAGCTCCCTGGAAATTAATTTTTTTTTAAATTTTAATAGCAATTAATAGGAAAGATAAATGCACTTGTGGCCATCACCACCTTCCTGGATCGCTGCAGCACCCACCAGGGGGCGATGGCGCCCACTTTTTTTGGGAATCACCGTTCTAGAGTCATGAAAGGGGATCGACATGGTCAGGCCTGTGCTTGAGGGTGTCCCTTTGGTAACTATGTGGAGCATGAGTTGAAAAAGGGGAACCCTGGAGGCAGGCAGGGAGACCAGTGAGGAAGCTCTCACAGCAAAAGAAGCGAGGAGGAACGGAGTCCTGAGTCATAGCAGTGTTCCAGTGAATGGAGAAAAGAAAGCGAAGAGGGGTGTCCTGAAGGTGGAATCAATAATCCACTCATGGGATGTGGGGGTGAGTGGGAGTGCAGGCTGGGCCGTTGAGAGAAGCGTGCTAGCCTGGGCAAAAATCAGGACATCCCAAGAAGTGGATGCAGGGGGAAGAGGCGTTCCAGGTTGGCCATGCCACATTTCGGATGTCCCCGGGACATCCAAGGGGAATTATCTCACAGGCAGTTGGTGATGCAGGGCCAGAGCTCAGGAGAGAGATGAAAGCTGGACTAGTCAGTGAAAAAGAGAGGTAGGAGACAAAAGCGTTTTTGTTCCCTTTAAAATTCTCAGGGAGCTTTTGGTATGTTTTCCTACCTATCCATGGACAGTAGAGTAGCTGCTGCAGCATCCCCTTCTGGGCAGCCCAAGAGAACCACGATGGCAGGCATTTAGAGAGCACTTGAAGGTTAGCCTCCTGGGCCCATGCGATGTTTTAAGATCAGTGCTTTTATGGTCCCCATTTTACCGATGAAGGAAATCGAGGCAGATAGAAGGAGCACACCTTGTCCGTGTTTGAAGCATAATTTGAACTCCAGCCTTCCCAATCCCGAGCCCCAGACCCTGTTTCCTGCAGCACCCAGTTGCCTCGGCAAGAAGGTCTCTGCTCCAAAAGCCCTCACCCTGCCACATGGCTCCGAATACTGGGTAAAGCAGAAGCCCCTTTAGGGCAGGGACACTCCCCTTTGGGTTTCTTTCCTTTGCACCAGGAACCCACCAACGAGTCAGTGTTCCTGAAGCTCCGACTGTGCCAGGCCCTGCTTACGCCTCTCCGGGCCGGCTCTCCACCCGCCTCACGTCCTCTCGTTTCTCTTGCAGGGTACAGCACCATGAGTCCCCAAGAGGACAGCGAAAATCCTCCCGGCAACAACGACCCCTTATCGGCCGGGGTCGACGTCGGCAACCACGACGAGGACCTGGACCTGGACACCCCCCCGCAGACGGCGGCCCTGCTGAGCCACAAGTTCCACCACTACCGGCTGCACCACCCGACCCTCCACCACAACCACCACTTACAGGCAGCCGTGACAGTACACACTGTGGACGCAGAGTGCTGACGACCCCCTCCTGGCCCTGGAGAGGAGACCACCGAAGGGAACGGGGCAGGGGTGGGCTCGGAGGTGGGCTCTGCGGCTTGGAGATGTGTGTGAAGAGGCGGCGAGGATCTGGGTCCTGCCAGGCGCTCGAACTCTTTTCCTGCTTGTTGTAGAATGCTGAAGAACAACCAGTTACGTTAGGGTGAATGTCCGGCCGGCTGGGAAATAAAGTCTGATGAATGGACCTGCCATAGCAGGAACAAAGGGGGAGGGAAGGCAGAACTCCAAACGCAGGGAGGAAACTTTAAAGCCCCGGTCAAGCCGGGGGCCGGGGACGGGCAGCTTTCCTTAAGCGGAAGAGCAGAAATGCAGGAGAGCCAGGACCCAGGAAGGCAACGTCTCCAGCTACCAGTACGATCCTCTGGGTGGCTTGCTGGTTCGCTTGTTTTTCCCAGTGTTTCACTTGGTTTCTCAAAGATCCATCGAGCCGGCAGTCACTGTAGGGGACCCGCGAGGACAAGGTCGACACGAGCATCTCAAAATTTCTAAGCAAAGGATTATTTTTCTACTATTTATTGAATTTACAAACATTCATGAACTTGGGGGGTGGGGGTGGGCGCGGGAGCAGGAGGAGAAGGCTTGGGAACAATCATCCTCCGGTAGAATGGCCGGTTTGGGGGACAGTGAACGGTTCTTGCACCAGGGAATTCTCTCGCTCCCTTGGCTGCGGCGCTCCCACCGGCCCCCTCTGCAAAATGGGAGAATGAAGAAATCCCTCGGACTCGTTTACACGCATATTCTTTATCGCAGCGTTTTGCAGGAGCGGCCATCGCGGGTTCTTTCTGGGGGTTGGATGGGCACAGGCAGGGGGCAAAGGAAGCACCGTCCAGGGGGGCCGCAGTCTTCTCTTTGGAGCTCTCCAGCCTCCGCTTCTCCCCAGCTGGCTGAGCACCACCCTGCGGGCCTCCCCAGCGAGGGGAACGAAGGCTTCGTCTCGTGGCTGACCGCCAGGCGCTCTACAAGTGAAAGCCACGTCCTGTTTGGACAGGGAGGCCATTGGCTCCACCGGCCGAGAGTTAAGCCGGGTGCTGTGTGATTGGGGTCCTTACAAGAGATCTCACTGGGAACCTTCATTAGAAGCTGCTGCCAGTTACCTGGAACCTGACACTGCTCTGAGAGCCATAAAGGGATCCCTCCGATCTGTCGGACACGACCTGGGACGTCACAATGGAACATTAACGGCCTCATAGCAGTGGCGGATTCCAAACTCACCTTTGGCGATGGAGCAACGTTGTCAAAGCAGTTGCACAGTTCATATGGAAAATCTCCATTTATATGTAGAGTTTTTGTTTGTTTTTGTTTTTTTTAAGTCACGGAATACTGTTTTCACGATAGGGTACTAAATACTGTCTAATGTAAAACGTGGTTCTTAAGGAGTACCGTCAGTAACTATATGTGTGCTATCCAGAAGCCCTTTATACTATGTATAAAATCGCAGTCTCTAGTGAAATAAACTGTATATAAAGTCGGGTTTAGTAGATTACTCTTGACTCAATGGTGTGATTTGTTCATTTGGCCCCCAGGATGTGGGTGCGAATTACATCAACTTTTTAAATCTACCATTTCACAAAGGAGATCCGGTGGTGTTGCCCTCGGATCAGTTTGGGGACTTCCGATTCTGAAATAACAACTAGTCTCCAGAGTACAGCGAGATGAAATTCTAAAACATATGTTAGAAATATATATCGGGGCAGCTGGGTAGCTCAGTGGATGGAGAGCCAGGCCTAGAGACAGGAGGTCCTAGGTTCAAATCTGGCCTCAGACACTTCCCAGCTGGGTGACCCTGGGCAAGTCACTTGACCCCCATTGCCTACCCTTACCACTCTTCCACCTATAAGTCAATACACAGAAGTTAAGGGTTTAAAATTTAAAAAAGAAAAAGAAATATATATCCGGGGCCAGCTGGGTGGCTCAGTGGATGGAGAGTCAGGCCTAGAGACGAGAGGTCCTGGGTTCCAATCTGACCTCAGACACTTCCCAGCTGGGTGACCCTGGGCAAGTCACTTGACCCCCATTGCCCACCTTTACCACTCTTCTACCTAGGAGTCAATACACAGAAGTTAAGGGTTAAAAAAAAAAAAGAATAAAAAAAAAGAAATGTATAGCCCTTGCTTCTCTGGCCCAGCTAATTCATTACCATTTAAATAAAAGCCGGGTCTTTTTTCTGGCCGGGTGCCCTCATCCCAGCCCCTCAATTCCATTCCATAGTCTTTCCTTTGAAACCCTCACCTTCTGTCTTAGAATCAATGCAGTATATTGATTCTAAGGCAGAAGAGTGGTCAGGGCTAGGCCATTGGGGTCAAGTGACTGGTCCAGGGTGAAGTAGGCAGGAAGTATGAAGTCAGATTTGAACCCAGGACCTCCGTTCTCTAGGTCTGCCTCTCCATCCACTGAGCCACCCAGCTGCCCAGCATATTCTTTTTTAAAGTTGGGCTCCTCGTGGAACTAGAGAACATTTCCCCAAGGACAAGGCTCTTTGGTTTTCCAAAGAAAAGAATCCCTGACATGGAGGCATTCCAAGCAGATCCCAAGACTAGCCCAGAAAGCAATTTATAGCTGTTGAGGTAAGAGTCACCTGTTTCTCGCTTCGGAGGGAAGGGATTCGAATGTTTATGCCATATGCTCGGTGCCTGTGAATCACGGCGCAGCCCGGGGAAATGCGATGGAAGCAAACTGGAGCCGAGGACAAATAGTGGCTCGCCTGCCGCCCGGGAAATGGAGGTGGGTGGGCTACGGGAGAAGAGTAAGGAGAGCAGATGGGCAGCCCAACTGTTGTCCTGGCACCTGAGGATGTCTTTAAGGCCCGAAGGAAGATACTAAGGATGGCGGCTACCCTCCATCTTCCTCATGCAAGATGTAGGAAGGAGAGGCCAGAATCTCCCAGGACGGGAAGCCACGGCTTGGTGGTGCCCTTCTAGACAGCCCCGCCGTCACGGAGGTCAGCAAACAACTGATGCACACTCGGCCAAGAAGAACACATGGAATCGCTTTCCTAAGAGGTAGACTATGAAGGAACTGCAAAATCTTCCACTTTTCCTATACTACTGCTACAGGCAGGAGAATGGGTAAAAAATCAGTCGAATCGCATTTATTAAACACTTTTGTGTGCAAGACTGTGCTCAGGCCTAAAGACGGGAGGTCCTGGGTTTAAATCCAGCCTCAGACACTTCCCAGCTGTGTGACCCTGGGCAAGTCACTTGACCCCCATTACCACTCTTCTGCCTTGGAGCCAATACACAGTATTGACTCCAAGATGGAAGGTGAGGGTTTATAATAATAATAATAATAATAATAATAATGTCAATTAATTGGATGGAAATCAATCCTAACAAGTTATTTTAAAATCAACTGAAAAGATGACTCAACACCTTTTATAATCAAGGAAATGTGAATGAAAACAGATATGAGGTACTACTAGACACCCAACAAATTGACCAAAAAAAATTTTAAGATGTATGAATTTTTAAAATTAATATCCAATGACTACTATATTTTATAAAGTTTTATTAATAATAACCTAACATAAAAAATACTAGAGTGAAAAGGTACTAAACTAACTTCAGCCACACTTGTAAAGAAGAGAGAGAAGAGGGAGGAGCTACAGAACTTATAAAACAATAATGTGACCACGCAAACATGGAGGTGCAAGAGAGAGTAAAGGGAATTTGGGGAAATACTAAGGGACTTCTGAGGAATGAAGTCCAAGGTTCAAAATCTCCATTTATACAGATGAAATTCCATGTTGGCGCAGCTGTGGAAAAGCAGACACACTATTATGTTGCTGGCAGAATTGTAAAGTGAAGCAATCCTTTTGGAGCCCAATGTGGCAACATATTAGAAAAATAACAGAAACTGATACTACCCTTTGACTCTGATTCTCCCTGCTAGGACTAATGTAATGAAAAGAATGAATGAAAAGGTATTTGTTACATTCATTGCATATAACAATAGGTTATAATTTAGAAGAAATTCCTCTACAAACATTTTTGTATCTGAATGCTGGGAACAACCTAGAGTTCAGTGATGGCAAAACTTTTGGAGACCGAATGCCCAAACCGCACCTTCACACCACATGTGAGTCTCTCCCTTACCCCAGACAGGGGAGGGAGGACGTGCTCCCATTGGGCTGCTGAATAGAGGGGCAGGTGATGTGAAAAATGTCCTCAGGCGTGCACAGGGAAGGGAGCAGCCCCCTTGGGCACACGTGCCATTGGTTTGCCTACATGGCTATAGATCCAGTCATAGGGAAATATTTATATAAAGATGAATAACAATGTAAACTATTGCTTTAATTCTGCTGGAAATTACTAGGGAGATGGATTATGAACTCAACCAGTGATCACAAAGAAGCTTTATCCATAATAGGTCATGCTAGGCTAACCTTTCTTTTTTAGATAGGGTTCTAAGATGAATGCTGAAGTTACAGTTTACCTACATTTTAGCAAAGGATTTGATAACAATATTTCCACTATTGTGAGAAACAGGGAAAGGTATATATTAGATGATAAGTAGATTCATAACTGGTTCAATGACCGCCTCTAAAGTTTAATCATTAACTGTTCAAAATCAACTTTGATTCACACTTAGCCCTGGACTAATTAATGTTTTTATAAACCACCTGAAGGATAGTGTAGATGGCCTGCATCTGACATAAACCTGGGAAAGATAACGGACACACAAGATGACTCAGAAAGTTCTGGACAGGTTAGATCAAGGATCAGTTAGCTTCTTTTTGTAAAGGGCCAAAGACTTGGGTCTTTGGAGCTTGGCAGACCAAAAAGGAAAACCAAGGATAATGTGCAGATACTTACCAATATAACTGGAGAGAAAACATTTTGATAATCTTGATTGATGAAATTTGAAATATAATAATAGAGTATAATTTTATGATAGTGATCTATCTACCAGTAAGAAAAATGAAACTTTTGAGGACGACAACATTTTATGTCATCAGCATTCAAAGTTATTGCTCCTGATCTTCAACATGAAATGTAAATATTCATAGGTTAATGCTGGTCTGTCATGAGATTGTACATATTTTACGTTGAAAATGTCTTCACACAGATAGGTCCTGCCAGTGCTGCTATTGGTCCACAAGCATGTTTAACTGAGCATATTCATCGCTTGGGCAAAGCATTGACAAGAATTCTATTATCTGGCGTCTGCCCACCAACTGGTGGATGAGATCAGTGAGCCCAAGTTCTCTTGATATTTGCCTTTTAGCAGATCAATCATCTCAACTGAAGGTTAGGCAGAAGGTTAAATGAAGAGTTAAATGAATTTCGAAATCTGAGAATTCCTCAATCGAAGAGTTAAATGAATTTCGAAATCTGAGAATTCCTTTTGCACTTGCGTTGAGATCCCCAAAACATCGCTGGAATTCGTTTGGGCTTGGAAAAATGTATCCACTCCGATTTGTGTGCGAATGGATGGAGATCTTCTTTAACCCTTGACATGGGAAATTTCAAAAGACGCTGAATATTCATCGTGATTCAAACAGCGTTAGCTGGCCATTGAACTGACTTTACAGGTAGTACGAGTCTGCATGTCAGTAGTGTCTGGCTTTGTCATTTGGGATTGAATTTATTCGGAAACATTAGCGAATCTGCTAATTTCCAAAGGACGAGGAAGGTTCTCACTTAGACACATTTCAACCTCAGGCCTGAGCTCAAGAAATTGAAATACAACTTTTTCTCTCTCTTTCTCTTCTTCTGATGGCATGATGAGTGTTCGCTGGTAATGAAAATAAAATCGGATGTCCTGGAACCCCGACACGTGGCACACCACACGTTGTCGAGTGGTAAGTGGGATTCGTGGTCCATCTAGCAGCAGTGGGAGGGTACGAGGGCACCACGGACGTTCTGTCCTAGCTCCTCCATGGTGCCATTATGGCATGAAAGCAGCCGTGGACAACACATCAACAAGGGAGCGTGGCTGGGTTCCAGTGAATTCTTACTTAGGATTGCTGAAATCTGGATTTCACATCAGTTTCCCAAGTCACAGAATATTCTTCTTTTGATAGTTTCCAACCATTTGAAAATACAAAAAACCACTCTCAGCTCACGGACCGTACAATAACAGGCTGCAGCTAAGGCTAGATTTGACCTGAAAGCTAGTGAGCTGGAGTCTGCCCACCAACTGGTGGATGAGATCAGTGAGCCCAAGAAATTGAATTTAATAGAGATTGAGCCAAAAATAAATCAGTTCATATATTTTCTTTTTTTTCTTGCTCCCCCCACCCCCCTTGGATCAAGACAAATATGTAAATTTGTTTTTCATATTTTTTTAATTTAATTTTTTTATCTCCACATTATTCATTCTTGTAAGCGAACAATCCCATAAAACCAAACTCCAAAACATATACCCAAACAAACAAGTGTCTATACATATTGGTAAGGAGGTTTCTTTTATTCTTTTTTTTTTTTAAACCCTCACCTTCCGTCTTGGAATCAATATTGTGTATTGGCTTCTAGGCAGAAGAGCTGTAAGGGTGGGCAATGGGGATCGAGTGACTTGCCCAGGGTCACACAGCTGGGAAGTGTCTGAGGCCAGGTTTGAACCTAGGACCTCCCGTCTCTAGGCCTGGCTCTCCATCCACTGAGCTACCCAGCTGTCCCTGGTTTCTTTTATTCTTGCCTTCATATTGGGTGGGGGAGAGGAAAGGAGAGAATTGGAACAGAAAATAAAATTGAATTTTTAAAAATCATCTCCCTGCTAGACAGTGCATACAGAATCCACGTGGATTGGACTAGCTAATCTCTGGGCTCTCTCCCAACGGAGGTTTTCTGAGTCTAAGAAAATAAGAACTCCCAAGAAATATGGAAAGACCAAGAAAATGCTGCAAAGCTAGGAAAGCAAGGCTAAAAGAGCATATACATCCAGCAGAACGATATACCAAAGCAAAACAAAAATCTTGGAGAAATGCAAAAAGGCAGACTGGAAGGAGAAGTAACAGGAAGAAGTCAGCTGACCTGGCTGCGAGTCCCGGCTCTGCTGTTTACCAGCTTTGGGACTCTTGGCATGGAGCGTCCCCCTTCTGGGCCACAGTCTCTTCCTCTGCAAGATGTGAAGGCTGAACCAAATGTGGGCTTCTTTCTTTGCAGCTCTCCCAGACTCCGAGTCTGTTCTGGCTATTAGCTTAGTCAATAATCCTGATTATGTGGTTGGTTGGGGGGAGCGAAGATTGCTTTTCATTGCTTTTGTAGACGCTACTATTTGACTTGAGAGGAAATAAAAGAAAATTCTCTTGTTAGGGCTTCACCCTACAGAAAAAAGCAGATGAGGGGACAGTTAGGTGACTCAGTGGATGGAGAGCCAGGCCTAAACATCAGAGATCCTGGGTTCAAATCTAGCCCCAGACACTTCCTAGTTGTGTGCCCCTGGGCCAGTCACTTAACCCCCATGGCCTAGCTCTTAGCATTCTTCTGCCTTGGAGCCAATACATAGGACTGGATCTAAGATGGAACGTCGGGGTTTTATTTCAGAAAAAGAAAAAGAAAACAGATGATGTTTAACCAGTTTGGGCTCTAGAAGTCTCTCCTCTCCTTCCACCTTTGCACCAATCGACTTGCAAAGGAAAGCAGCGAAGGCCAAATGACTTGTGGCTTAAAGGGAATGCGAGCTCCCTGCTCCCTGCGTGCGGGGTTCTTCTTACCTCCCACTTGTTGAACGGCGGCTTCCCCTGCTGGGGTCTGGAAGATTTATGACAGCATTTGCTATCCCTCTCCAGGGTCATCTGAGGCCCTTAACCTTCCCAGCCCCTTGGACAGGAAGAACTAAGTCATTCCTGTGTCATTCTTTGCACTAGAAAGGGAAACTCGGTCTCCTTTGCCAAAAGAAAGGCCGAGCCAGGACTAGTCTTTGAAAGGAATCCCATCCATCATTCTATCTGTTTATCGGCCTTGCGAGCGGAATCCGGTAAGCGGGGCTTCATCCGCAGATTTTCCTCAAGGGCTCCTTTTGTACGTGTTTGCATTTGGGGCTCAGGAGCCAACTTGGGTTACGGGTTAGACCTCAGTCGATGTGTTTCTTGGAGTAGTTCTTGAGATTTAATGGGGCAGCTTCGTGTTATAGTGGCGGGTGACTGAGGAATGTGGTATTAAAAAAAAAACAAAACAACAAAAAACCACCCTGGGAGGTCACTTAAACCCATTTCCCTGAGCCAGTGTCTTTCTGTAATAATTGCTTGTGAAAGGCATGTGCCTGGGAAAATAATCCTAACCACCCAGCCGGAGGCTCCCCAGCCCTGTCCTTCTGGGGGCTGTTTCTGAACTGCGTCAATAAGGACTTTCCTGGCAGGCAGACAATCCTGCATTCAGAAATATAGACAGTCAGTACATCCTGGCTACATTGTTAGCTCAGGAGGGGCACCAATTAGACGGCAATGAATCGGTGCCACTCGAGCACGCAAACCTGCAGTGACGCGGATGGAGGGCTGCCGTCTTCTGACCCTTCTTCCCCAGTTATCCTGGGCAGGCACGCCTCCTTTGCTGGCACTGCGCAGACTCGCCATTTTTTACAAACTGAAGGGTCTTGGCGAGCCTGCTAGGAGCGAGTCTGTGAGAGCTATTTTCCCAACAGCCTGCGCTCACGTCATGTCTCCGCGTCACGTCTTGGTCGTTCTCACGACGTTCCGAACATCTTCGTTATTATCGCATCTGTGATGGTCATCTGGAATCGGGGATCATTTGTCTTGCTGTTGTCCTTGTTCAGAGTGTCATGAACCGCACCCATATGAGAGAGCCAACCTGAAATAAAAACTGTTATCTGTGTTCTGACTGCCCCACCGGGCAGCCCGCCTCTGATTGCCCATCTCCCTCCCTCCCTTTCGCTCTATCTATTCCCTAAGATACAACGATATCAAAACTGAGCCGATTAATAAACGTGTTCGATGAAAGGAAGAGTCGATCATTGTGGCAAACTTGATTGTTGTCCTATTGTTTTAAACCCTTACCTTTTGGTCTGAGAATCAGTGCTGTGTACTGGTTCTGTAAGAGGGAAATAGGTTTAAAGCATTTTGGAAGCCTAGACAGACAGGAAGGAGCTGAGATTCCAACTGGAACACCGTGGACTCTCTCAAAAAGGCAGTTGGGGTTTGTTTTTTTGTTTTTAAACCCTTAACTTCTGTGTATTGGCTCCTAGGTGGAAGAGTGGTAAGGGTGGGCCATGGGGGTCAAGTGACTTGCCCAGGGTCACACAGCTGGGAAGTGTCTGAGGCCAGATTTGAACCCAGGACCTCTCGTCTCTAGGCCTGACTTTCAATCCACTGAGCTACCCAGCTGCCCCCATAAGCATAACTTTTATGTGCACCAGGAAACCCCAAAAGTCATGTGACTCATTTTATTGTGCTATTTGCTTTATTTTGTCGATCTGTCACTGAACCCACAATATCTCTGAAGTATTCCCAGATACAGCTCATCTGTATGTATCTGTTTGCATGTTGGGAGCTCCTTGAGGGCAGGGACTGTCTTTTGTTGCCTTTGGTTTCCCCAATGCTTAGCATAGTGCCTGGCACACAGTAGACACCTACTAGATATTTATCATCTGATTGAGTGATCCTGTGGACTTCCTCATCCTTAACTCTCCTCCTACCTCTGATTCATTGTCTCCTGTTTCTTCTCTCTTTAGATGATCCGATCCTTTTAAAGTAAGGATTCTTTAAGACTATTGATTAGCAATTCAGCAGAAGATTAGTAAAGAAAAAAGGTGCACCTGACACATTTTCCTCATGTCCCAGAATCCCAGGCAACTGGGCTGTGAAGCTATTATAAACAGCTTAAGCCAAAATTTAAGCATTAAGGCATCAAATCTTAGCTGTTGTAAAGTATATGGATCTCCTATCTAAATACATACAATTTGTATTTAAATTTAAGAAATACCTCCTTCCCCCAATAACTTTTTTTTAAAACCCTTAACTTCTGTGTATTGTCTCATAGGTGGAAGAGTGGTAAGGCTGGGCCATGGGGGTCAAGTGACTTGCCCAGGGTCACACAGCTGGGAAGTGTCTGAGGCCAGATTTGAACCCAGGACCTCCCATCTCTAGACCTGACTTTCAATCCGCTGAGCTACCCAGCTGCTCCCTCCCCATTAACTTTTAAGAAGGAGAAGAGGGCCCCAGGCTCACTCCAATAGGGGGACAACCTTGAGATAATAGCCTTTTGGTCAAGATCTATGATAAGGGTCATGAGTACGGGCCAGTAGCCTTCCCTGTGAAACAAAAAGACCAGGTTGAATCAGGGAAGTAACAGCTTTAGTTGAACACAACTGAAGTTTGGATCTTGGATTTTAGAAACTAGTTCTTAGCAAAAACATCACAGTAACTTGTCTGCAAAGAACTTGGGAAGCAAATTTCCTGAGGGGACCCATTTCCGTCAGAAGAACAGTGGGAATAAGTTACTCACACACGAGGGAATTCAAAGTTTCATCAGTGTTATCTATTGCTATTGTACTCATCTCTTCTCTTTCTTTTTTTTTTTTTTTAAACCCTTGTACTTCGGTGTATTGTCTCATAGGTGGAAGAGTGGTAAGGGTGGGCAATGGGGGTCAAGTGACTTGCCCAGGGTCACACAGCTGGGAAGTGGCTGAGGCCGAGTTTGAACCCAGGACCTCCTGTCTCTAGGCCTGACTCTCACTCCACTGAGCTACCCAGCTGCCCTCATCTCTTCTCTTTCTATAAAGGACATCCCAGAAAGCCTCAGAAAGCACTGAGATGGACCCCAGCTGATAGCAGCAGCTCACAGCAGCTGGAGGCAACTTGATCTCTCCTTAGGCTTGGGATCCACTAAACCTTCCAAAAATTTGAAAAAATCAAATTAGTAGCCAAAGTGGTAGCAGTTAAAAGGTGACACTAAAGCTACTGTGTGTAAGCCTGGGTGTACAGTTCAAGCAGGGGAGGCTTACTCTCGTGTCATCTCACATTTATTGGAAGCCTTTACACACCTGGAAACTCCCGAGCAATCAAAAACAGACAATGGGAGTGCATAGCTGGCATTCCCGAAAATTCAACTGGACAGTCCATTGTAGTATATATGAAATAACATAGCCATTAGAACACACATTTTAAAACAAAAAAGGGGATAACATTTTGATTTTTTTAATTTTTTAATTTTTAACTTTTTTATTTTTTGATATTTGAAAGAAACATCATTTGACCCAAAGCTATCAATCTTTCACAGAATTATAACATGGGGTCAAGGTTTTGCTTTTATCTAAACAGGAAATGAACAAGCCCGGATATACACCCGGCTCATCAAGCCCGAGCAGCAGATGCCACAGAGGACTCTCAGGAACAATGGGGTATGGAGAATACAAATGATCACCCCAAGGACCCAAGCCACAGAATCCATGACTTGGGGACACGTCAAAAGAACAGTTAGCTATTGAGAAAACCCATCACCCACATATCTGGCAGCTTCCTTACTCCTGGGCAAATATATCTCTAACACACATAAATGGGAGAAGGCAAAGTGAGCCTATGTCCTGGTCTCCTCTTTTGTGTGTCCCCAATCCTTATTTGCTTCTCTTTTCTGTTTCAATTTATTTCTCGGAAAATAATGATGTGATGTATAACTATTCCTGTATCAATTGCAAGATTTCAAATTGTATTTCCCCTCCTGTTATCTCTATAACTGATCAGATTGTTCTCCTGAAACAACCCCCATATGTCATGCTCCCTGTGCATGATCCTAGTCCTTGGTACTCAGACCCCAATGTCTGTACTCTTCAGTGAGTTATGGATCCATTAAAACAAGTCAGGAGATTCACTGAATGGCTCATAGCAGGATCTATCACCTTGGTAACCCTTATTGGTACTTCAGTCGCATGGTCCATAGCACTTACTAAGACTATTCAACTGCTTCTTATGTTAACAAGATGTCTGAAAATGTGCCTCATGCTTTGGGGACACTGGAGATCATTGACTCCAAACGACGGGCTCAGCTTGATGCACTAGAAGGTATGGATTTTTATTTAGGGGAACAAATAGTAGGACTAAAAATGAAAAACCACCTTCAGTGTCATGGGGCCTATAAATCCATGTGTGTTACGCCACTTCCTTATAATTCTTCCCATTATAAATAGGAAAATATCGTTCAGCATTTACAAGGAGAATGGCATCACGAAAACATCAGCCTTGATTTACAAACCCTTCATCAAGAAATTTTAGCCATTTCTCAATCTCACCTTACTCTCATTTCTCCAAAGGATGTCACAGCACAATGTACTCGCCCTTTAAAAAAACCTAATGCCACATCCTTATGTTACTTTCTCCTTAAAAGGAATTGGTTTACTTATTCTTATTCTCTTCCTTTTGTTTTTAGTGGGCTTCAAGTGCTTCTACCTCAGAAAGCAAAAATTGAAATCGAGCATTTATTAACTTCAGTTTTGCTTATCAGATTTAAGTGAAAAGGGAGGAAATGTAAGAGGCAAAGCCTGAGACCCTCCAGCAGAGCTCTGGGACATAGAGCAGAAGGTTCCTAACCACACTCCCCCTCCCTTCTCTCCTTCCTCCTTCTAGGTCATGTTTATGTTTGAAACCCATAGAAACCCCTGATTGTGTATGTATCAAGTAACCTATGGAAACTCCTCCTGTTTCTCAAACCCCTGCATAAGATGTTTTCTATAAAATCACTGAGGTATGGTGGATTGCATTGTGATTGATTAAAGTCATCTGTTAATAATTACCTATTACTATGTATATGGAAAACTTGTGTAGGAACCCCAGCTTGTTTCTCTCCCCCTGAAAAGCAGAAGTAACTTTCAATAAATTTGCCTTGTTTTCCATCATCCTGGCCCTCCTGATCCCTCTGTGTTTGTATCATTCTTCTTACTGCCTTTGAGGACCCCCGGACATCAACAGGCTGGTTCCTGTCCAAAGGTCAAGGAGAACACAGAGAGAGAAAATGAAATTCTATAGAAGTTACGAGGTCTCTGGAGGAAAATAAGGGAGTGCGT
Organism: Gracilinanus agilis; assembly: GCF_016433145.1. Taxonomy (NCBI): domain Eukaryota; kingdom Metazoa; phylum Chordata; class Mammalia; order Didelphimorphia; family Didelphidae; genus Gracilinanus; species Gracilinanus agilis. The sequence goes on along the minus strand of NC_058133.1, from coordinate 13,125,419 downwards.
TGGTAGCCTTCGAGAATGCAGACAGTCTTTTCTAGGAGTTTGGCAGGGAAAGAAAGGGTGATAACTGGAGAGAATGGCAAGGTCTAATGGAAGTTTTCTAAGCATAAGGGAGACCTGACTGTGTTTGTAGATAGTAGCTACAGAAGAAATGAAAATGAAAGCCAGAAAAGAAATGATTGATTGATGCAGCTACTTTCAGGAATATTGAGCAAGAAAAGAAAGAAATAGACTAGAGAAGGAAGGAACTAAAAAAAAACTTACTTATTCATCAGAATGTAAGTTCCTTGAAGGCAAGAATGCTTTCATTCTTGTTTCTCTATTACATAGCTCAGAAATGGGTACATAATATTTTCTTAATAAATGTATCCATTTTAATTAAATCAAGAAAAACTTCTAATTGGCTCTCTTGTCAATTATTCAACAAATGTATCAAGTGTCCATTATGTAAAAAACACAAATCACTGTGAGCAATGTTAAGAAGAGTGAGATACTCTTCCCCTCCTTGTCCCCTCCTCTCAACACTAGGACATGGTTTTGGATCCTGAAACAAGTGGAGAAGCAGCATGGCATTCTGGAAAGGGCAGTGGACTAAAGGTTAGAGCCAGCAGAGATATTATTGGAGTCGAGGGGGCCTTTCGGAGAGTCACTTTGTGACTCTGCGCTTCTGATTCCTTCATTCCCTTCTCTGCTCTTCTGACTGAACTTTTCTTCTCCATCATGATTCAGCAGCCTTCTGTTCCTGGAAGATATCCCCTTATCTTCGGTGGCCCCAGCTCCTTCCAGAACCTCCATTTGAAGGAAAGTGCCCAGGCCAGCCACATCCACTGCTAGGTTAATGACTGACTCTTAACCTCTTCCACCATTGTGCTTGCAGCAAAAATTTCTTCTCTCTGCCTCCCCCTTCCTGGTTTTTCTGCTTCCTTGTTTGCTTTTTCTTCTGCCATTAGAGGTTCTTAAGGGCAGGTCATATTTGTCCTTTTTATTTTTAAACCCTTGTTTTCCATTTTAGAATCAATACTGTATAGTGTTTCCAAGGTTTCTTCTGCCTTTACAGGTTCTTAAGGGCAGGTCATATTTGTCCTTTTTTTTTTTAAGCCCTTGTTTTCCATTTTAGAATCAATACTATATAGGGGTTCCAAAGTAGAGAAGCAATAAGGGCTGGGCAATGGAGGTTAAGTGACTTGCCCAGGATCATAGAAGTAGGAACTAAGTTCACATTTGATTCCAGGACCTCCTGTCTGTAGCCCAGCTCTCAGTCTACTGAGCTACCTAGTTGCCTCCTTCTTTCTTTTTTTTTTTTTAATCATATTTATATTCCCAGAACTTAGAACACTATCCAGTACATAGTAAGCTCTAGTACTTGCTTGATGATTTGACTTGTCAACTCAGTCTTCTCATTTGTAAATTGAGGGATTGAGATGATTGAACTAGATGATCTCAAAAATTCCATCCAACTCGAATATTCTGTAATCTAGAACTCGTGTAGGCAAATCAATTTCTCATATTATACTGATATGGTGACCTGATTTCCTTGAGGCAATTTCATTCTGTCAGCATAGAATCCAATACAGAGATCATTCAAAAACAGAGAGGCTTGGTCCTCTTTACTTAAATCAGAGGGAATGTTTAAAACTAACAAAAACCTAGAGCAGTAGACAAGACCTCTGATAAAATGGATGTTGTCTGAGTCAAGAGGAACTTATCATGTGCTGGGTATTATGCAACATTGTGGAAATATAAATGGGGTTAAAAAAAAAAAGAAAAAAGAGGGTGGCTAGGTAGCTCAGTGGATTGAGAGCCATGTACATAAGGGAAAAGATAGAGGGCTATCAATCAGGAGATCTCAATTACTCTTAGCCATTCAGGAAGAATGTTTGGAGTGTTGTCTCTAGGTATGGATCCTATATTCCAGAGCTCCCAATGCCTCAGTCAGGCTCTTTAGAATGAGGATTTTTACATGGCCCATTCATCAATCTGGAGTGAAAGAAAAGAAAAGCAGAAGATCATAGCTTTTAGATCTGGAAGGGGTCTCAGAGACCAGAAAGTCAAGCTCACTTGTTTTACAGATAAACAGATTGAATCCCAGAGAAATTGTGACTTGCTTGTCCAAGGACTCAGAGGTGGTAAGGAACAGAGACCACTGAATCTTACCTACTGGGCTTGTGGACTCCAAAGAGGAATTAGCCATGAGTCAGTGATAAGACTGAAGGGAACCTTAGAACAAAGAGTCAGAACAAAGAACAGAAACTGTTTCATGCCAGAAGGTTCCATAAAGAGAATTTATTCTAATCTCTAAAGAGGTTACATTTTTACAGATAGGGAAACTGAGGCCCAGAAGGTGATGGAAGGTCTCATTTATGTGCTTGAACACATACACATATGAGTAAAAATAAAATGACATTTTTCAGGTGGTCACCGAAAAGGGTGGAGGAATGAAAATGCCAAACATTTATAAATGTTTATGGCAGGGGGGGTAGCTGGGGAGCTCAGTGGATTGAGAGCCAGGCCTAGAGACGGGAGGTCGTAGGTTCAAATCCGGCCTCAGACACTTCCCAGCTGTGTGACCCTGGGCAAGTCACTTGACCCCCATGGCCCACCCTTACCACTCTTCCACCTATAAGTCAATACACAGAAGTTAAGGGTTTAAAATAAAAAAAATGTTTATGGCAGGGATGTGTTGAGTGGTCAAGAATCAGTTTATAGAGATTGAAACTGAAAACAGGGACAGAAAACAGGGGAGAAGGACCCTTGCTTAGATTTCAAAATATGGAAAGGCCAAGCCAAGAAAGCAATGGACCTTGACAGAAAAGGGGCTGGCCCAGAACTCTCCTGCTTTCAGGGAAATATCCTGAGGTGAAGAACTCTGGGCTTCTCACAACAGGGCCTCTCAAAGGCCTCAGTTTCATTTTATAATTTAGATAGAAACCTTGGATCTTAGAGTTCTGATAATCCTTAGTGCTCAGTGAGCCCAGAATGATCATCTAAAAATAGGAGAAAATTGAGGCCCAAGGTAGACAAATGCATCTCCCAAGGTCAAACAAGAAGTGGCAGAGGTGGGACTTGAACCCAAATCCCATGACTCCTAAGCTGCTACTTTTACACTGTCCCACACCATTGATTCTATTAGGATAGTCTGGCAACAAGCCTCTCTCTCTCTCTCTCTCTCTCTCTCTCTCTCTCTCTCTCTCTCTCTCTCTCTCTCTCTCTTTCTCTCTCATTTTATTGATGCACTTTAACATTACAAACCTACACAGATTACATCTTATAACAAAATAAAATAATTGAGCAAAACTAACAATACAGTAACTTCATCAGAAAGTGCATGAAACCTTCCATATGGAGAGGTGTAAAATCTACTTCTAAAAGAAGGAAAGAAGGAAAGAAGGAAGAGAGGAAGGGATGGAGAAAGGGAGGAAGAAAAAATATATATATATATATCCCCCATTCTATTGGGGTACAAAAGGAAGGAAAATAAATTGCTTATAATGAATATGCATAATCAACAAAAACAAGTTCCTCCCAATGGTCATACATTATGCATATATACACATCCATATCTATGTATATATGAATATATATGTCATTCTGCCCCATAAATCCAACATCTCTCCATGAAACATATATAGCATACTCCATCACTGGTCATCCAACCTGTGGAATTATTTGCCATTGTGTTTTTTTTTAATATTCATTTTTTAGAAAAGTTATCATGGTTACATGATTCATGCTCTTACTTTCCCCTTCACCCCCCAACCTCCCCCCACCAATAGCCACTGCACATTTCCACTGGTTTTAACATGTGTTTTTAAAAATATTTTATTTTTTTTCTAATTACATGTAAAAATTTTAAACATTTGCTTTTTTTTTTAAATTTTGAGTTTCAAATTCTCTCCCTCCCT
>NC_058133.1:13054983-13116675 GCF_016433145.1 Gracilinanus agilis | reverse complement strand
TATATATATATATATATATATATATATATATATATATTGAACCTTTTCTTCTTTCTTTGATTCCTTTTGGCTGTAAGCATAGGAACGGTCCTAATTGGGTCAAAGGATATTCACTGCCTTGTCATTTTTTGTGCATTATTCCAAACTATTTTCCTTAATGATTGGACTCATTCACAGCTTCACCAATAATGCACCAGTGTGCCTATTTTCCCACAGTCTCACCAATACTTATCAATTTCCTTTTTAGCCAGATCCCATACTTACTGACTTTCTAGGCTGATAGACCCTGTCAGTGTTTAGATTCTAATATACTAATGCAGTGATAGACAAACTATGGCCCACAGGCCAGATACAGCCCCCTGAAATGTTCCTAATCTGACAAATACAATGAGTACGATATAATACAATGAAACTTCGAAAGAGTTGCCTTAGAAACAGACTGACAGATGAGCATTTCCTTTCTTTTGGCCCCCTCTTTAAAAAGTTTGCCCATCACTGCTCTAATGGAATCAGATTTGTGAACAGAATACCATAAAGAAGCATCTAAATAATCCTCTTAGTGGAGGTGATACATGATAGAGAAATTATGGAAAAATATGTAATGTGATCATCTGACATCCAAAATTTATAAAGACTGGATGCAAAATTATACTATTAATGCAAGTGCTGTAATCAATGTTATCCAGACTCAGCAAAAAATCTGTACTCTCATCCTCCAATGGTGGAGATTACAACCCATCCTATATGACACACATTTAGGTCTTCCCATAAATCCACCACCAAGGGCCTACCCAACATGCTGGAGGACTTTTTTTGCTTTCCCATGAGAGAACAAAGGCTCCAGGAGAACCCTCTGGATGTCCATCAGTCATCCCATATTCTTGCCACAGGACCTACCTATCTTCTGTTCTTATCAATAATAATAATGATGATGAAGATTCTACACATCACCGTCATCATCATTAATATTATTGCTACCTATCTATATCCCACCAGGAAAAGGATACAAAGAATTTTCAAAAGAAGAAATAGAAATTGTTAATAAACATTTAAAAAATTGTCCTAATGATGACCTCAAAGAAGAGATATGAGAAGGCAACTTCCTCACTTCTTTTTAGAGGTAACTATAAGCATGGATTATTGTATATAATGTCAGATTTTTTTCAATACTTTGGTTAATTTAACTGAAATATTTTCCTCTTTTCATCATTTATAATGTATGAATACAAGAAGAGGAAGGAAAAATTAGGGAACGTAGGAAATATAAAAGCAAAATAAACCAATAAAATGTCTTTTTGAAAAAGAAAAATGTTCCAACTCACTACAAGTAGAAAAATACAAATTAAAATTATCTCAGTATTATATGTCATCCATGGCACAAGAAAGGAGTAGTTTAAGACTGTCGAAGCTCCCTGCTTCAAATCTCTCCTCATAAATTATATTCCCCATATAGTTATCAAAGTGATCTTTTCTAAAGTGCAAGTCTGTTCACATCATTTCCCTATTGAACAAATTCGAATAGCTCCCTCTTGCCCCGAGGATCAAATGTCAGCTCCTCTGCTTACAGTCCTAAATAACCGGCCCCACTGCCATCATTCCCCTTCCCACACTCTGTTGTACAGACAAACCGATTTTCTTGCGGTTCTACAATATACTCTATTGCCCAGCTCCACACACTGGCACTGGTCAAAGACAGAAACAAACGTCCATTGTATACCGAAGCATTCATAGCAGCGCTTTCTGTGGGAGCAAAAAAACTGGAAACAAAGTAGGAGGTTGTGAGTCCCCAATGAGGTAATGTATATGTAAGGAGGGTTTGTCCCATACCCTAAGCCCAGTTGATGTAGCGAACAATATTCTCCAAGGCCTGATGGGTATCTTAGCAGGTGAGAACACCTCTTCCATGGAGCTACGGAATCAATCCATCAATCAAAGGCACTAACTGGGTGCAAACAACCCAATTAGGTATTTTGGGAAGGAGCGAGGCCCCTGGAGGAAACGTGTTAGAATTAAATGAAAGATCTGGACACACTCCTGGGCCCCGGAGCATAAAGACAAGGAGAGTTCAACCACTGCATTCCGGCAGGCTTTGCCAAAGTTAGGGAAGACGAGGCACACTTATCACGTGCTCACTGTGGGCCAGGTACAGCCAAGTGCTGTGGACCAACCCAAACAAAACAACCACAAAGATAATCCCCCCTGAAAGAGCCTACAATCTGCTCAGGAGAAGATGGCTCGCCAAAGGAGCAGGGGAGGAATGTCCAAAAAAGTCAGAAGCAAAGCCAGGAAGAAAATGAAGGCTGGCTGGCCTGGGTTCTCCTCAAAATGGAGGTCCCATAAGGAACTCACCAATGGAAGAAGGAAGTTGATGTCATGGAGGGATGCTCCAGAGTGATACAGTCATAGGTGCTCGGACACGCAGGGCACGGTGAGAAAATCTAGAAGGTCAAAAGCCAAGCTGAGAGGGAATCGAAGTATTAGAAGAGCTTTGAGAAGATGGACCCTTTTGCCTGCTCCGGAGGTCAGCCAAGGTGGGAGGGGAGTGAAACCAGAGGAGTTTCACATTCATTGCCTCAACCCCCGCCAAAACCAACTATGTCTTTAAACAGACTCTAGTCCAGTAACAAACATACATCCAACCAGTAACTGAGAGGACAAATAAGATGTTCTGAGGAAAGGGAGCTCAAGGGAGCTTGACTTCTTGGGGAGACTGGGGAGGGTAGAGGAAGAGGAGGAGGTTCTTGCACAGGACAGAGGGGAGAAAGAAGTTCAGAGCATCCATCAAGAGAATAGCCTCAAATTTGGAACACTGAGGCATTGTTGGTGGAGTTGTAAACTAATCCAACCATATGGAGGGCAATTTGGAACTACACCCAAAGGGCTATAAAACTGTGATCCTATAATAGCACTACTAGGTCTGTATCCCAAAGAGATAATAAAAGAGGGGAAAGGACCTACGTGTACAAAAATATTTATAGCAGCTCTGTTTGTTGTGGCAAAGAATTAGAAATTGAGGGGATGTCTCTAATTGGAGAATGGATAAACAATTTATGGTATATGATAGTGATGGAATACTATTATACTATAAGAAATCATAAACAAAAGCCAGACTTAGAAGCAGGAGGTCCTAGGTTCAAATCTGGCCTCAGACACTTCCTAGCTGTGTGACCCTGGGCAAGTCAGTTGGCCCCCACTGCCCGCCCTTACCACTCTTCTGCCTTCAAGACAGAAGGTAAGGGTTTAAAAAAAATGATAAGCAGAACGATTTCAGAAAAAGCTAGAAAGATCTACAGGAACTAATGCAGAGCAAAATAAGAAGAACTGGGAGAATACTGTATACAGTAACAGCAATGGTCATATGATAATCAACTGTGAAAACTTGGCTACTCAGCAACGCAATGATCTAGGCCAGTGATGGGCAAACTTTTTAAAGAAGAGGCCAAAGGAAAGGAAATGCTTATCTGTCAGTCTGTTTCTAAGGCAACTCTTTTGAAGTTTCATTGTATTGTATTTGTCAGATTAGGAATAATATTGTGGGGCAGATAGAACATTTCAGGGGGCTGCATCTGGCCTGTGGACTGTAGTTTACCCATCACCGATCTAGGACAATCCTGAAAGACTTACAATGAGGAATGCTATCCCTGAAGAGAAAGAACTTTTGAAGTTGAAGGGGGCAGACCAAAGCATGCTATCTTTCACATCAGTGTATTTATGGTTTTATTATGGAGTTTTGGTTATGTGTGACTTTGCTCTTACAGCAATGACCTATAAGGGGTTTTGGATGACAATAAAAATAACATTTTTTTAAAAGAGAGAGCGAAAACATCTCAGAGGGTAGAAGGAGTCAAAATGGCTGGCCTGGGTTCTTTTTCAAAATGGATGCTGTGATAAGAACAAACCAATCAGAGAAAAGATTCCAAAGAAGCTACCAGGATGGAAGCATCTTCCAAAGTGAAATGACTGCTGGCATTGGTGAAAAATAAATTTATTTGTGAATCTTGATTATCTCTAAATTATAATCAAAGTTGCTTTCTGAAAAGATAGAAAAATGCCTACTAACACCAACCTAAATAAGGGAGAGAAAATTGTTTTAGACCCCCAATCAGCTGTGAGTCTTTTCATTTCATTTCAAGAAAAACCAAGACTTCAAACTAAACTACATTCGTTTAAACTGAGCTCTGGAATTTGAGAAGCCAGCTAGGAGGCAGTAGATAGAACACTGATGCTGGAGTCAGGGAGACGTGTTCAAATCCAGCCTCAGATACTTACTAGCTGTGTGACCCTGGGCAAGCCATTTAATCCCATTTGCCTCAGTTCCCTCATCTGTAAAATGAGCTGAACAAGGAAATGGCAAAGCACTCCAGTATCTTTGTCAAGAAAACCTCAAAAGGGGTCACAAAGACTTGGACACAACTGAACAGAAGCAATAAATAGAAGTTGATATCCAAATGGCTTACTTACATCCTCCCCTCCCGCCAGGCCCTCTGCTGAAGTCACTAAATACACCAGTTTGGGCAATATTCAAAATGAAGTCGATTGGGATGATTGTTTCCCTTCACACAGGGAGGTAGATATTCCCCAAAAGAGAGGCGAGGGAGGGCCTCCTGCAAATCAGTCAAGCAGCTCGCCGTTATGAATGAGCATCTACTCTGTGGAAGGGCAATGACTGTTTTTCATTTTTATCTTTGAATTTCCAGAGCTCAGCCAGCGACTTTCACAAAGTAGATGCTTCAACATCTGGCAAATTCATTTAACTTAACTAGAGAGGGGCGGCACAATCAACTTGCATGGGAAGAACCCTGCATTTGGAGTCATAAAACTTTCCTCAAGGGGCAGCTGGGTAGCTCAGTGGATTAAGAACCAGGCCTAGAGACAGGAGGTCCTGGGTTCAAATCCGGCCTCAGACACTTCCCAGCTGGGTGACCCTGGGCAAGTCACTTGACCCCCATTGCCCACCCTTACCACTTTTCTGCCTTGGAGCCAATACACAGAAGTTAAGGTTTAAAAAAAAGAAAGAAAGAAAACTCTCCTCACAATGTCTCATTCATCCTCTCTGTTCCTGGATGGATGCATTGTTGGTTACCAAACAGAGATCTGTCAATGATATAGTCCATCGGGGATGTGGAGGAAGGAGGCTCAAGGAATATGAAACTTCTCTCTGGACTCAGCTCCTTCCCTGCTTCTGCTGACCTCTGGCCCAGGCAAAGAGTCAAGTCTACCACCTTCCTTTCTCTGATTTTCTATTTATCCTCTACATAGCTTACTTTGTATATAATTGCCTGCCTGTAGTCCTCCCATTAGATGGTCAGCTCCTTGAGGGCAGAGACTGGCTTTTGTCTCTTTTGTGTTGCAGGCACTTAGCACAAAGCCTGGCACATTGTAGGAGCTGAATCATTGTTTACTGATTGACTAATTCAAAAAACTCAAGATGAGCTCCCTATGTTAATGGGAAAGCCAGGGCACAGATGGAAAATGAAAAAAATATATACATTTCTCTTTGGCTTTGGAATTCATTTGCAAGTTTGTGTTTGAATATGGATTGTTCTGATGAGAGGTATCAACCTGAATTCTACCTCTAGCTACAATACAATATACAATACAACTTTCTTTTTTCTTTTTTAACCCCTTACCTTCCATCTTAGAATCAATACTCTATTGGGTCCAAGGCAGAAGAGTGATAAGGATAGGCAATGGAGGTCAAGTGACTTGCCCAGGGTCACCCAGCTGGGAAGTGTCTGAGGTCAAATTTGAACCCAGGACCTCCTATCTCTAGGCCTGCCTCTCAAACCACTGAGCCACCAGCCCCACTACAGTGCTTTCTTGACAGTAACTATACTTTAGTCTTTTGTAGCTCTACTTCCAGTGTGGTCTTTAGCTCCACACACAGTAGACACTAAATAAAAAGTTAATTGATTGCTCTGTGTGCCGCGTCACTCAAGGATGGTTTCATTGCTTTGTGGGGGCAAAACGAGCCCAATCTACTGAGCAGACATCTTAGTAAATCGAGCCCTTCCACGCAGCCTGGAAACAAAGAATGTCCCCAGATGATGGGGAAACCACTCCCCATTGTTTTCTCCTGATCCAGCCCTGCTGTGCTGTCGGACTCTCCTTTCACCTGCTCTCCAGAGGCTGGCTTGCTGCTCTTTGCCCACCTCCCAGCTCCTTTGCCCTGGCTGTGCCCACACCAGGAATGCTCCGCCCCCTCTTCTTTGTCTCTCTGGACTCCTTTAAGACAACTTTATATCCCTCCTTTTGCTACTCCTATTAGAAAAGCTTCCCAAGGAGAGACACTGTCTTGGGTGACTTTTCTTCTACTGCATTCATTCGTGTACCTTAGAGAGAATTACTCTGTCCGGGATCTGGAGCAGAGCTACCACCCCATCTACCGCTATTCTGCATTTCCCTTGTCCTTGGGAAGCCCAAGGAATGTCTTCCTTTTTTAACAGAACGTGGTTAATAACTGAAGGGGACGAGGAAGGTAGGAGGGGGTGGATAGATGGAAGGAGCCCCTCTTAAGGAGCTATCACCAATGAAAGATGTCTTGGGATGGTCAAAGGAGGGGCTAAATAATGTGCCTCTAAAAATCTTTTCGCTAGTCTGCCTAGTCCAGCTGGGGTGGTCCCTGGGTTTTTTTTTAACCCTTAACTTCTGTGTATTGGCTCCCAGGTGCCTAGGTGGAAGAGTGGCAAGGGTGGGCAATGGGGGTCAAGTGACTTGTCCAGGGTCACACAGCTGGGAAGTGTCTGAGGCTGGATTTGAACCCAGGACCTCCCATCTCTAGGCCTGGCTCTCAGTCGACTGAGCTACCCAGCTGCCCCCAATACACTTATATTCTTATCCAAAATCAGTCTCTGGAGATGAGTTTACTCTTTTTTCCTTATTTGGAGCCCCAGCACTTAGCACAGTGCCTGGCACATAGTAGGCACTTAAGAAATGTTTGTCGACATTGCAGGAGGCTTCTCTTTTCTCTTTTCTTTTTAATCCCTCACCTTCCATCTTAGAATCAATAGTGTGTATTGGTTCCAAGGCAGAAGTGATAAGGGCTAAGTGGTAATGGGGTAAGTGACTTGTGCAGTCCAGCTAGGAGGTGTCTGAGGTCAAATTTGAACCCAGGACCTCCCCTAAGAGACTTTTCTGTGAGGCTGGTGCCTTCCTTCTAAGACTGTCTTCTGCTTACACTGTGGGAACGTAGCTCACTGACTTAGAATGTGAGCTCCTGATACCCCAACATTTAGCCCAATCCCTGGCATGCAGTAATAGCCATCCAGCTGATAATCCTTTCTTAAGAGCTGTGTGCTAAGGACCAGTTTAGAAGAAAGGCAGGTAAAGTCTTCACAAATACTTATCAACCAACTATCAAAGCAGCCCCACAGAAGAGACTAGCAGGGTTTGTGTCTTCAGCCCCAGCCCCAGAATCACTCTGATTTTCTGCTTTTCAGCATCACTGTCCTGGGCCAGATTTGACTCTGGTCAGTCTGGGATAGCACAACTGGAATTGAAATGAAACAATATTACAAGGGGGCAGCTGGGTAGCTCAGTGGATGGAGAGCCAGGCCTAGAGATGGGAAGTCCTGGGTTCAAATCCGGCCTCAGACACTTCCCAGCTGGGTGACCCTGGACAAGTCACTTGACCCCCATTGCCTACCCTTACCACTCTTCTGCCTTAGAACCAATATACAGTATTGACTCCAAGAGGGAAGGTGAGGGTTAAAAAAAAAAAAGAAGAAAAAGAAACAATATTACATTTGACAAAAAAAAAAAAAAAGATTGACCGAATAATAACATGGAAAGGATATTCGTCAAGGCTACAGTATTGATTCAGTTAGGTGTAGCTTCTCCTCCCCTTCACATGGACGTTGTTACTGTGTGTCAAGCCTGAGGAGCTCCCAGGGGTCTGGGAAGCTACATTAATGATGATGATGATGATGATGATGATTACAATAGTAGCATGAATATAAGGCTTTAAGGTTTGCAAAGCACTTTACAAATACTCTTTAATTTTAGCCTTACAAAAACCCTGAAGGCAGGTGAAATTATTCTCATTTTACAATTGAGGAAAATAGGACAGAGATAAAGTGATTTGCCCATGGTCACACAGCTCATAAGTTTCTGAAGCTAGATTTGAACTCAGATCTGAATGACTCTAAATCCTGTGCTCTATATGCCCTGTTGTTCAAGGATGGTTTCATTACCTTTTAGGGGGAAATCTATTCCCCTACTTAGCAGACATCTTAGTAGATGCTGCCCCTGCCCCATTTAACCCATAAGCAAAAGAGCATCTTCAAGTAATGCAGAAACCTTTTCTTCTTAACTCTGAGTAATCCAGCCTCTGTTTCCTTCTCCTGAAGAAGGGAGAGTGAATTTCCCTACATCCCCACCACCCAGCTCTTCTTATTCTCCCAACCTTCACTCCCGGCTCCCATGCGAAGAGTTTCCCTTCCAGAGTCTGGCATCTCCCACTGAATCTCGAGTCTCGTTCCCTACCTGTGAGAGTGGGCCCCATTTCCCATCATCCTCAGCAGTCGCTACTCAAGGCCGCCCAAAATAAACCAGTTTCTTTGAGCCTTGAAAAAGAACAGGAAACAAAATTGCTACAGAATGCTTTATTCCCCTGATAACTTGGAGCATAGGGAAGGACTCTTCCTTTCCCTCTGCCTTCCTTTCTAGAAGGGAGACTGCCCTGGACTTTGAGAATAGCTGTAGCAAAAAGGCAAGATAACATATTCTAAGTAAGCCACAAAAACACCTGCCCCCCCCCCGGCACTCCATACTGGATAGTGGGGGGCTCCTCAATTCTCTGTAACCTGTGGAATAATCCATGACTCTGATGGACCAAAAATACTTTTAAAAATGAAGGGGCAGGGGCAGCTGGGTAGCTCAGTGGATTGAGAGTCAGGCCTAGAGACAGGAGGTCCTGGGTTGAAATCTGGCCTCAGACACTTCCCAGCTGTGTGACCCTGGGCAAGTCACTTGACCCCCATGGCCCACCCTTACCAATCTTCCACCTATGAGACAATACACCGAAGTACAAGGGTTTAAAAAAAAAGAATAAAAAAAAAAATGAAGGGGCAGCTGGGTAGCTCAGTGGATGGAGAGTCAGGCCTAGGGATGGGAGGTCCTGGGTTCAAATCCGGCCTCAGACACTTCCCAGCTGTGTGACCCTGGGCAAGTCACTTGACCCCCATTGCCCACCCTTACCACTCTTCCACCAAGGAGCCAATACACAGAAGTTGAGGGTTTAAAAAGAAAAAAGAAAAAAAATGATGAATTCCTATTTTAGAAATTAATCTCAATGAAAGCTGGAATACTCTTCCGAGGCACCGGCTCCAATCTTCCCTTTCCCCTTCAGCCTACCAAGGACAGAGATATATTAGCATCTCTGATCTTTTGCCTGAGCTCCAGTCTGGCATCCCCAACTGCTTCTGGGACATCTCCATCTAGATGTCCTGCCAATATCTTAAATTTAAACTATCCAAACTAGCTGCTTCTCTTTTCCCCTACATGGAATTTTGCCCCTAAGTGGCCTGGTTTCTGCTGCTGGGACAGCCCTGTCTAAACTTTTCACACAGATAAGAAAATACAGAGTCCCGTCCTATGGCATCCATCACACTCAGCTGCCAGGGCAAATGTGATCACAGATTCAGGGCTGGTAGGGACCTCAGAAGTCACCCAGTGTCACCAAGGCTTATGAATTCAGCCTCTATAATGTCTCTCAGAACCCTCCCTCCTCTCCATTCTCAGTGTCAGAATCAGGTATTAGACTCTTTTGTCTGAACCCACACTGGTTGGAGTCAGGATGACTTTCAAATCTGGCCTCAGACACTTATAGACTGTGTGACCCTGAGCAAGTCACTTAACTTTAGTCTGACTCAGTTTCCTCATTATAAAATGGTGATAATAATATTACCCACCTCCAGAGTTATTACAATCAAATGCCTTGAAAGCAGAAGCTATCTTTAGCACTCTTTGTACCTTCAGCATTTAGCAGAGTGTCGTAGTTGTTGTCATTGTCCAGTAATTTCAGTTATGCTCCAACTCTTCATGATCCCATTTTGGGGAGGTTTCCTTGGCAAGGAAACTGGAATGTTTGCCATTTGTTTCTCGAGTTCATTTTACAGATGAAGAAACTGAGGCAAACAGGGTTAAGTGACTTGCCCTGGGTCACACAAGCTTCAGTCAGGAAGTCCTGAGTTCAAGATTTGAACTCAGGACTTCCTGACTGAAGCCTGAAGCAGTATCTATATGCCACCCGACTGCCCCACAGTGCCACACCAGAGACTAATAAAATATATTTTAATAATAAATATTATTTTAAATAATCATATAATAATAAATAAAAATATTGTAAAAAATAAAATAATAATAAAATAAAATAAATAACTGTTTCTTGACTGACCGGACTGCTATGATATCATCTTCACCTCACTACCAGCAGTCAACTTGGTCTTCATATATGACTCTTATCATAGATTGAGAGCTGGTAAAAAGAAAAATCTAGTCCAACTTCCTCATTTTTCAGAGGAGAAAACTATGGCCCAGAAGGTTAAGGGATTCCCACAGGGAATGAGTGATGGATGGGGCAGGATTTGCAGGAGCTGCTCAAGCTTGGAAGCTCGTTCTCTTTCCATGGTTCTAGATGACGCTGCCTCGGTATCCCGGGCCACGTCATCCTCTTGCTCAAAATCTGCCAATGGACACAAAATCTAGCCTAGATTCTTCTGGCTAGCATTGAAGGGCCTCCCCAGCACGGCCCCTCCCCACCTTATTGTCCCGCTCTCTTCCTTTCACAAGCTCTATTTTCCAGGCAAATTCCCGAATCGCTGTTTCCCAGACATGGTCTTTCCCCTTTGCACCTGCTGGGGCTGCCTCTCCCTCTTCCCCTGGCTATCCCTATTAATCTTCCCACTCCAGGATGACATTGTCATGTCATCTGTGAATGGAACTCTGGTCTGTTCAGCCAGAAACGACCTCAGAAGTCCACCAAAGCCACAACCGTTGATATGTATTATTTGTACAAAACAGCTCCTGGCTCTGAGGGACACTCGAAGTTCACGTAAGACTCTATCCATGACCTTGCCGAGATGAGCTGAGCCACTCTTCTCAAATTACCTTATAATTATTTGAATAATTACCTCGCTAGTCATTTGTGTAATCCCCTTATATTATAATTATTTGCATTCCTCCCTAGGCAGGTGCGCAAAGGAGAAGGTATACTCACTGAATCCAGAGTCAAATCCCATCCTTGAAACTCACTACCAGAGTAGTCTTGGCCAAGTCATTTCACCTGCTGGGCCTCAATTTCCCCAGCTGTAAAATGAGGGGCTTGGCTTATTCAGCCTCTGAGGTCCCTTCCATCATAGTCTGGGTTCCTATGTTGACTTATAAGGTCATCAAGCTGAGCTAAGTACAAGCATGTCCAAATCTCCCTCCCCAGACCCTTTCCCTAGAGCAGTGATGGCCAAACTTTTAAAAGAGGGGCCAAAAAAGGGGGCAGCTGGGTAACTCAGTGGAGTGAGAGTCAGGCCTAGAGACAGGAGGAGGTCCTAGGTTCAAAACCGGCCTCAGCCACTTCCCAGCTGTGTGACCCTGGGCAAGTCACTTGACCCCCATTGCCCACCCTTACCAATCTTCCACCTATGAGACAATACACCGAAGTACAAGGGTTTAAAAAAAAAAAAAAAAGAGGGGCCAAAGGAAAGGAAATGGTCCTCTGTCAGTCTGTTTCTAAGGCAACTCTTTCCAAGTTTCATTGTATTGTATCCTCCTCATTGTATTTGTCAGATTAGGAATAATGTCCTGTGCTGAGATAGAACATTTCAGGGGGCCTCAGTTGGCCTGCAGGCCTAGTTTGCCCATCACTGCCCTAGAGAATGTGGGCAATGCTCAGTGGTTAGTGAGTGATGAAAGAATGACAGCTGTGGGCAGGGATCGTTGGAGGGAGCCAAAAAAGGTATTTGGTGTTTCTCCAGAGGATGAGGAAGAAGAACTGGAAATTTGTCATTAACGATGGTTTTTCCTTCTCTCTTGAGTGCTAATGGCTGTTTGGACCAGAGCCTTCCAAGGTAGAGATGGTGCACCCTGGGCCTTAGAAGCTCTAACAGGAGAGCATATGCTCTGACAGGTCCTGTCGAATTAGAAAGTCTTTGAGTATGTCTATTAATAATAACCATTTATATAGTGGCCAAAGCCAGGTGGCACAGCAGATAGAGTTCCAGGCATGGAGTGGGAAGATCTGAGTTTAATCTTGCCTCAGACACAAGTTGTGTGACCCTAGACAAGTCATTTAATCCTGTTTGCCTCACTTTCCTCATCCGTAAAATGAGCTGGAGAAGGACATGGCAAGCCAATGCAGTATCTTTGCCAAGAAAACCCCAAGCAGGATCACAAAGCGTCAGACATGACTGACACCACAACAAATGTATGGAGCATTTCGAGGTTTGAAAAGCACTTGCAAGTATGATCCCATTTATTCTTATGACAACCCTGGGAGGTAGGCACTTATTATTACCCTCAGTTTACAGATGAAGACACTGAAACAGGCAGACTTTCCCAGATTCACACAGCTAGGAAGTATCTGAGGCTTCATTTGAACCCAGGTCTTCCTGACTCTGGACCAGTATTCTACCCACTGGTCTACCTAGCTACTCAGCAACAAAATATGCACTTATTGTCCAAGGGCTAGCTCAGGAAAGTTCAAGGCAGCAGTTCCTCCTCAGAGGTTTGGATTCTGGCTGGAGATTTTCATTTTGACCACAGGAACTCCTGTGGGTCATCTCTGAAGGGGATTGTATATACCCACTGATATGGTGTGATCAGTGGTGATCTTTTGGTGATCAGCGACTACTCTTCATGGTATTGGAGAAGATGCAGAAGATTCATGGCTAACTGGTCCACTAAAGTGGTCTTTAGAATTACCTGAGTTCCCTGAAGTACCACCTCACACCTAGCAGACTGGTTAATATGACAACAAAGGAAAGTCATAAATGTTGGAGGGGATGTGGCAAAATTGGGACACTAATACACTGCTGGTGGAGTTGTGAATTGGTCTAACCATTCTGAAGAGCAATTTGGAACTATGAGCAAAAGGCTTTTAATGACTGCCTGCCTTTGATCCAGCCATACCACTGCTGGGTTTGTACCCCAAAGAGATAATAAGGAAAAAGACTTATACAAAATTATTCATAGCCACACTCTTTGTGATGGCAAAATGAGGGAGTATCCCTAGATTGGGGAATGGCTGAACAAATTATGTTATCTGTTGGTGATGGAATACTATTGTGCTGAAAGGAATAAAGAACTGGAGGGATTCCATATGAACTGGAGGAATTCCATGTGAACTGGAAAGACCTCCAGGAAGTGATGCAGAGCGAAAGGAGCAGAGCCAAAAGAACATTGTACAGAGAGGGATACATTGTAGCACGATTAAATGTAACTGACTTTCTACTAGCAGCAATGCAATGACCCAGGACAATCCAGAGGAATTTAGGAGAAAGATGCTCTCCACATCCAGAGAAAGAACCGTGGGAGCAGAAATGCAGAAGGAAAACATAGGATCGATCACGTGGATTTGATGATAAAAGATCGCTCTGTTGCAAATATGAATAACACGGAAATAGGTTTTGAACAATGATACATATATAACCCAGTGGAACTGCTTGTCAGCTTTGGGGGGGGGGGAAGAGAGAGTGGGGCAGGGGGATTATGAGTTATGTAACCATGGGAAAATATTGTAAATAAAAATGTAAAAATGTTTTAAAAGGAATTACTCCAGTTCCTTTGCTTTGAACATTTTTAGGATTATAGATGGAAAGCTAGAAGAGACTTCAGAGGTCATCTAGTCCAACTCCCTCATTTTGCAAATGAGGAAACTGAGGCCAAAACAGGTGAAGTGACTTGCCTGAAGTCATATAAATGGTAAGAGATCCAGCTGAGATTTGAACCCAAATATAGTATCATAGACCCAGAGCTGTAAGGAACCTCAGAGAGCATCTAGTTTGACCTCTTCCCTTTTACAAATGAAGAAACCGAGGTTCACAGATGCAACATGATTTAGGATAATAGGATCATAAATGTAAAACTACAAGGGACCTGAAAGACCATCTAGTTCAATCTCCCTTCATTTTACAAATGAAGAAACAGAGACTAAGAGGGAAATTGACTTGTCCAAGGTCACCCATAAGATCATAAACCTCAGGCTGAAAGGGCACCTCAGAGTACATTGAATCTAAATATCTCATTTTACTGAGGAGGAGCCCAGGCACATGGAGGAAGAAGGGACTTGCCCACTGTCACACATCTTCTGGAGTAGTAGTCTTCAAAGTGCAATTAAGGGACCAGGTTCCTCCAGATTTTCCAACAAATGGTCTCTTATAGTAGGCATCAGGGTCTCATCTTGAGCCAATAATATGTGGTTTTTTCACATGAAATAATGTATATAAGGCAACTCCACAAATGTGGTTATTATTGTGGTAAATTGTTACTGTCATTATAATTAGAGAGAGACAACAGAGTCTGGGAAGACTTGGGCTCAAATCTCATTTATAACCAGACTGTGAGACCCTGGGTAGGTCACTGTAACTGGTTAATGCCCCCAAACAGTCTCTAAGACTATTCATTGCAGATTAGTTACTCATTTGCTTTGGAAACAGGAATTCTTTATACCAATAAAAAAAATAGATCCTTACCCCTCCCCGACCAAAAAAAATCATTTTGGGGTTACTGGAAAGGTATCCCCACTCCCCAAAATATTTGCCAAGCAAGCACTCTGATGACTCAACTTGACTTGAACGACCTTCTCTGGGGACCCACCATGCTTCTAGAAAAATTTCAGTGCTTAAGTTAGTTCTAGAATGTATCTCATTATCCTTCTTGGTCCTGTCCTGAGCAGCATTCTTCTCAGTGACTCCATGAAATGCAGCATGCTGCACCCAGAGCAGGGCTTCTTAACCTTGATTGTGTTGTGTCCTGGCCCCTTCCCTTAGCCTGGGGAAGCCCCTGGACCCCTCCACAGAAGAATGCTTTAGCCAAGAAATAGTAAGTTTCCAGTAGAGATGCCGGAAAATCAAGATGTGATTTTTTTTCTCCATCCAAGGTCACAGAGCCCCTGAACCTGTCTAGGAACCTCAGCCTCTGGGCTAGGACACTTCCTCTCTCTGGGACTTCATTTCCCCCTTTGTAAAATGAATGAGTCAAACTAGACCCTCTCTAAGGAAGCTTCCAGTTCTCGTTGCTGCGATTCTAGGAAGTCAGAGTGGACTTAGGGGCAGGTGAAATTGATCTGAAAATAGTCTGTGTGAAATGGATTTTTTAGCTGATCCCATGTTTATCGTGAGCCAACAGTGTAGACGAGGTGGCTTTAAAAGCTAAAGCAAACTGGTCTTGCCCCGATACAAGTAGAGGGTTCAAATCATACCTGGCACAGAGAAGGCGCTAAGAAAAGATGGATGGCTCCTAGGCTTTGAGTTCCCCTGACCTTGCCTCTAGAGCACATCCAAAGCACCAGATCAGTGCTGGGCATCAGAGTTTGAAGAGGAGCCTCTGGCATGCTGGAACTCATTCAGGGAAGGAGACCAGGAGAGCAGACCCAACAGGAAGAATAGAGAAAGAAATGTCTGAAAATGGCTGGAGAAAGAACACACAGGCGAAACATGATGGTTGTCGCCAAATGTGTATCTATCCAGGATCCCAGGGAGACCTTAGAGGTCGTCAAATCCAGTCATCTCATTTTTACAGAGGGAGAAACCGAGGCCCAGAAAAACTTGTTATTGGTCTAAGATGAAAGGTTGCCATTTGTGAAGGAGATTAAAATGACTTCCTGTGGATTCAGAAAGAAGACTTCACATGGACCTGTGTGTCCAAGCACACACATATACACGTACACACCACCAAGTAGAAAATGATGAGGCCAATCATGATTTAACATAAAAATCACGTTAACAACAATTAGGGTTTCTGAAGACAGAATGGACTGAATTATGAGGTGGTGATTTCCCTGTGTTTGGAAGGAATAAAACAAAGATTAGATGACCGTCTGTGAAATGAAAAAAGACAACATTGGGCCTTGCAATTAGTAAGGAGCCAGCTTGCCTCTGTGGCCCCTTTGCTTTCCTCCAGAAGCAAAGATGGCATTTAAAACTCTTCACAACCCTGCTTCTTCCCATCTTCTTAGACACGCCTACCCACCATAGACCTGAACTATTAGCCATTCCTCATCCACAAAACTCCAGCTCCCACCTTTGTAGCTTTCCTTTTTTTTTTTTATCCTGGGACTCCATTCTAGGAGCATAGGGCCACAACCAGTAGGCAATGGGTCACACAGTCGCTCAGGGTCACCCAGCTGGGAAGTGTCTGAGCCCGGATTTGAACCTAGGACCTTTCGTCTCTAGGCCTGGCTCTCAATCCACTGAGCTACCCAGCTGCCCCTACTTTAGGTTGCAGTTTCTTTAGCAGATGTAGTTTTTTTTACAGGGTGGGGTTGCTAGCCCCATGCCCAACCCTCCTCCTTTTTCATCCGGGCTAGGGACCGTCCTTGGCCCAGGAGTGGTAAGGGTCTCAATCCACTGAGCCACCCAGCTGCCCCGTAGCTTTCCTTAACCTCCTTTAATTCCAGGGCCTTTTCCTCTGTTGGTTATTTCCATTTTTTTCTGGCTATAGCTCACTTTGTGTATTTTTGTTTACATGCTGTTGCCCTATTAGATCATAAGCTCCTTAAGGGCAGGGACTGTCTTTTGCCTCTTTTTGTACCCACAGGGCTTAGCGCAGTGCCTGGCGCATAGTAGGTACTTCATAAACATCTCTGGATTGGCTGATTGCTAGGCACTTAATAAATGCTTATTGCCTGGTTGCTGGATTGGCTGTCCCTCTTTCGTGGAATGCTCTGTCTCCTCCCTCCTAGATTCCCCAGCTTCCTTCAAGACCAAGCTCAATGCCAGCCTTCTCTGGGAAGCCTCTTGCCACCCTGCTTCTTTTCTCCAATGTCCCCTTGAGATTGCCTTCCCCTGACCCTGTATATGCTTTGTGTGCACATGGCTGTTTCCCTCTTAGAACATGAGCTCCTCATGGGCAGGAAGTCTTTGACCTTCTCTGGATCTGGGGTCAGTCCATAGGAAGGACCTAAATATGGCTGCCCCTCAGGGCAAGCTTATTTGTTCCAACTCTTTCGGTCTTCACTTTCCTAAGGGTCTTTCACATCGAAGCTCTTCCTAATCCTCCCATCTTGCATCTGAGATATCTTTTGGGAGGATGAGGAAAGGAAGCGAAGGCACGAAGAGAGGCTGGGAGGGAGGTTCCTGAAGGGGGGCCGGCCCTGGTTTCTCCTTGATCTGCACCCCCACTTCCGCTCTAAGTAGAGCAAAAATAGCAAAAACTGGTGGAGGGTCAGAGAGAAAAGGAATCTCTCCTCTCCTCCTTTAATAGGGAAACCGAGATATGAACGGAACTCTGGGTAATTAATGTCAGCCTTTGTTAAGTTCAAGCGTCATTTCATTGGCACTGAGATCTCCTCATAATGAAGGCGTGAGAGGCCTTGAAAGCCATTCCTTAGCTAGCTGGGGGCAGAAAGGCTCCTTTGGAACAAGCAGAGGTCAGATCCGACATGTATGAAAATAACAGGAGCCTGGTGTGACCCCGAGGGAGGCCTCCCAATGGGGAGAACACGAGGTGGAGGCAGACACGGACCGCTGTTCCATCAGACTTTGCGTCTTTGTGGAGAGGCTGGCTGTGTGAGCACTGATAATGATGTTGCTGGGGAATTGCAGGATGATGGCGAATGACAACAATAGCAACAAAGATGGAGATTGCGAGCTCGGTTATCCACAGCCCCGCAGAGGCTCCCTGTGTCCTTTCTCCCAGTACAGGGGCACCCAGGGGAGGGAGTCCATAAATAGCCTTGGCACAGAAGGCCTTCAGAAATGACAAAACCAGGTCAGATGCTGGGAGTTTCAAGAAGCCCAAAAATCCTGTCGTGGAAATTGTGAGCAGGCTTTAAAAGTGAAGAAGCGACTTGCATTAGCAGTGACTGCCTGGGAGCTGGACCGCTGGAAAGTCCACAAAGAGCTGCCTGACCTACTTAGGCTTAATAGGGAGGTTCAAAAAGCTGCAGAGATCGGGCGGGAGCGCACCTTTAAATGAGAACACCAGGCTGCTAATTGCTGACGGAAACGGCTCATTTTCGAACCCTTCTGCCACACCTATGGCTCATAGGATTCAGCAGCCGTGCGAGGAGAAGCTGGCAGGATCAGCAGCTGAGAAATGGCAACATCATGACTTCCTGGCATCCAGGCACCGGAATGTGCCAGCTTTCACTCACTGGGAAAGAGAATTTTCACTCAGGCAGAAGCCTTCAGACTTCCGAGTTCTATTAACTTTCTCTCTGGACCACTTCGAGGAGGATTGTGAATTCACATTATTCGGGCATCAGAAAACAGGCGTTTCAATTATAATAAAAAAAAGTCTGAGGGAAAAACTCTCCTGAGAACATGCTTTGAGGGCCAACAATTTCATTGGGGTGAGTGTTCTCTGCCTCGACTAACACACGGCAATCCTTGCAACATCTTGGACAGAAACACACACACACACACACACACACACACACACACACACACACACACACACACCCTGACATCCAATATGGTGATGGCCCTCTGCAACCTTACTAGACTGGTCCTCGGGTGATAAAAATCTCCGGGCCACACACCAGACATTCCTCTTTGATGGGACTTGTTCCGGCTTGTGTTCTTCTGGATCAGTCTTTGAAAGCCCAGGCTCATTTTCATTCCAGTGGCATAAGGTGTCAGGTTAAGGCTTGGGGCCACAGGAACAAGGACACACATTTAAACTATTTCCACTGAAAATGCAAATTTCTCAATTTACTAAGTTTCCCCTCTTGGTCAAAAATGCATCTTTTGACCTGACCCTGTTTCACTGACTGGAGGTTCATTTGAATTCATTAGTCCTTCTTTTGAAATGTCAACCTCATATAGTATGTGGGGTATCCTGGGAGGACTAGTGCCTCTGGTGGGAAGGCTTTTCAGGGCACCTCATCTACCTTTGGTGTCGACTTGTCACCCTGCTCTCCCCTGAGGCTCCAAGAAGCCGTAGCATGTGCAATAGCCATATTCTGGTGAAAATCACCTCAGAAGAAAGGCTAAACTACTGGGGGCTGCCCAGCAGCCCAGATATCTCGGGAAGGTGGAACAGTTAAGTGCAGAAGAGAGAACAGTCAGAGGCAGCTGGGTAGCTCAGTGGATTGAGAGTCAGGCCTAGAGATGGGAGGTCCTGGGTCCAAATCCGGCCTCAGACACTTCCCAGCTGTGTGACCCTGGGCAAGTCACTTGACCCCCATTGCCCACCCTTACTACTCTTCCACCAAGGAGCCAATACACAGAAGTTAAGGGTTTAAAAAAATATATATATATATATTTAAAAAAAAGAGAAAGAGAACAGTCAGAGACACAGTAGAGTTGCAGAAACTATTCTCTCCACTTCTGGTTATATCTTTATCTTTTATACCTTTTTTCTCAAGTTCCCAGATGCTGGCATCTAAACACAGTAGAACTCAAGGCTATATAGGAGTTGGCATGCAGAGCACATTTTTTCATAGAGATTACATTTTAGTCTAAACAGAATTCAAGGTTACCAAGACCTTATGTTATCCAGTTATTATATTGATAACAGATCTTCAACATATTTCGAAAGGTAGGTTAAAGTGTGAGCACCTTTACATTTATGGAGTCAAGGGAAGCGTGGGAAAATAGTGAAGCAAGAAAGTATTTTGATTTGCCATGCTGTGTCCTTCCAATTTCTGAGACAGAGAGAGATTAAAGCAGCTTCTGCTGTTTTGCTGAAGGTATGAACTTTTGACACATTAAATGCTGGTTTATTATAGAGTGTTTAGAGGATTTCTGTATCTAAACTACAAGACTTGGAGCTTTTCCTAAAGATATAGATTATAATAATTTCAATAATAAAAAGTGTTGATCAGAAGGGAGTGACAGAGGGGGTTCGATTGGGGTTTCTATTCTTCCTGTGGTCTGTTTTTCAGGTCACAGGATCCAATGCATGGCTTTGTCATCTGAATGGATTCAATGGACCTTTGTCTCCTCTGTGGCCCTCAGCACTAAACCAGGTCAAGGGTTAACAACAGGCCTCAAACCCATCAGTGTCTTAGGGAGATGTCTGCCCCAAGCTTGTGAAGAATTCCCCTGGCAGGAGGGTGTATGAGAGCAAATAGTCCCAACAGCCATGAAGGTGGTCAAAGCAGGCTCTGCAGAGTATTTGGAGCTTGGTCAGACATCAAAGACACTAAGGTCATCCACTGCATCCCAGGCCATCACCAGTCATCCTGATTTTTGTCCTGCCACTGGACATGACTGGCTCTGGAAGAGAGGGTGTGGCTGATGGCCTTGTGCATCTCCGTGACACTAAAATCCAACTCATGCTCAAGTCAAGACGTCACCCTACGATGTCACTGGTCATCCTTGAAATGAAAGAGGAACAACCAACACCACCATTCCCTTCTTTCTATCATTTGTTCACATTACAGTAGGAATTATCCAATCAGATTGCCTCCTTTGCTCCAACTCTCTCTGTGACTTGGGACATGTTCCTTAAACTCTGGGCCTCTCTTTTCTTCTCTGTAAAATGAAGATTCTGGGTTTTGTGGCCTTTAAGGTCTTTTTCATCTGTGAATCTAGGATTTAAATAAAATATGATTAACTCAATCAAACCAAACTTTATACTAACATCAATGAAGAAATTATGTTTTTAGTTCTATCACCTGTGGCTGAAGGGAGAGAGAAGGGAGAGGCTGAATTAGAGCAGCACAAATCTGGGAAGAAGATGGTCTTAGATGGACTGTTGTACTAGAGAGAGGAGGGGAGTGGTGCTTTGGAAAGCCAAAGAGCATTTCCTATATAAAGTGGAGTGGAGATGGGGAGATAGGGAAAGGTGATAGGCAGGAAACAGAAGAGAAAAGATGGGAAATGATTAGAAACCAAGATCACCTGCCTTCAATTATGGCCTGGATCCTGCAGGCAGCACCCACCCCACAGGACTCACTGAAAATGATCTCCCGTGCCACTTATGGATTCAAATTCTAATTCTAGCTATGCTATGTTCTGTGAAAGATCATGTGATTTAAAGCTAGAAGTGACAGCAAAGATGATCTCATTCAACTCTTTTACACTGAGAGGTGAAGTAACTTCACGAATTCGTAGATTGTTCAAGGTAGGTGAGACCTCCTGTGCCATTTTATCATGGCATCATAGCACAGCTCTTATTCAGAGATGATGCTATCAAGTGGGGCTGACTGTATAGGGGAAGCACTGCTCCTTCCTTGGATGGCCCCAATGATCAGAATAGCAACATGTCCATTCTTCCTGCCTCCTTCATTAGCTGACCTGAGAGCAAAACTCTTCTTTAGTCAACACCTCCACTCCAGGTTGTTACATTCATATCCTGAGAACTGTTGGATGTCACCTTAATTGACAAGGGAGGCAGTTGAGGAGATTGAAATGTTCCCAGACGCCATCAGCCAGGGGCAAAGTCGGTTGGCCTGGGAGTATAAATAACCCTAACAGCCACCTGGAATGGGGCTTTTGGACCTTTGGACCTTTGGGGCTTTTGGCTTTTGGTTTTTTGGTCTTCTTTTGGGCTTGGGTCCCTGGGTGGTGAAGGGAGTCTGGGAGGTCTATGAAGAAGAGGGTTGGTAGGATATGAAAATTTCCTGAAGGCTGTGAGAGCTAGTATATCACCAAACACTGATAGCAAGAAAGCTGAGAGAATAAAATCACCATTACAGCTGCATCAAGGGCAGTCACCATTCTCTGGCTTGGCAGTGGCCAGGCTGGGCCAGAGGGGTTGTGAAGAACAAAGCTCCAGCTTCTGCTACATCAATAGCCTCCAGTCCTAAGTGTTAATAAGTTATAGATATTAGATTGACAGGGTCTCCAATCCCCAATCCTTATCCTGATTATCCTTTCCCTGATTATAGAATATAGATAAAGAGTGTTTAATAAGTACCTTCCTGAGTGGTCTTTATATCACGACCCTTGGGGAGGGAGCCAACGAAATCAGATAAAAAAAAACAAAAAACGTGTTCCAAGGCTAATCAGAGCTCTATAATTTATCCAACCCCAGGTTGGACCTGAAAGGGTCACCCATTCACCTAGCCTTTTGGGGTCCTCCCTGGGCAACTGTTATTGAAAGGGGAAATTATAACAACTAGCAAGGGTGATTGGGGTTGGTGTTCCCCCATCATCTGTACCTAGGGAGAATACAGAGATACATCCACATCACTAGATATCTATACCTCCCTAGGACTTCTTTCTTTATAACAAGGTCCATTACAAAAGAAAAAAGGCAGTAAGAGAGGAAACATATCTGAGGTTTTGTGCATTCTACTCAAACATCAACCTGCCCTGATGCCTTTTTTCCTTAGAACATACCTTCTCTTCTTCTGCCTTTGGACCCCCCTCTCTCCTGGGTGAGTCCCTGCCAAAATTTCCATTTTGAGGAAGGCAGGGTCCTAAACTAGCCATCCTTTGATCCTCTCCAGACTCTGATTGTGACTCTCTGGACTTTACCACCAGATGATTTATCACCATGAAATTCCTCTCTGACCCTTCCAATCCCCGGGACTTTTCAGGTCCTCCTCACGATTGTCCTCCGGGTTTCCCAACCCCTTATGTGTTGGTCGAAGTTTCAAATAAGTTGGGGTTTTAAAGAGCGTGTGAGCATTCATTGAGGAAGGAAAGGAAATGGGAATCCTCTGATTTCTTAGACTCAAATATGACAATGATGGTAAAGTGAGACTCTGGGCAGGTCAGGAAGTAGGTGCTCTGGACTTTGTCATCATAGAAGTGGACAATTTTCTCCAGGATATTAAGACCAGAGGTACGATCAGTCATGATCATGGTAACACTGGACTAGTGCATGATGACTTGTCACTG
Source organism: Gracilinanus agilis (assembly GCF_016433145.1). Taxonomy (NCBI): domain Eukaryota; kingdom Metazoa; phylum Chordata; class Mammalia; order Didelphimorphia; family Didelphidae; genus Gracilinanus; species Gracilinanus agilis. The sequence continues at coordinate 13,093,726 of NC_058133.1, read as the reverse complement.
GGAAGGGTCTCTCAGTAGGAATGCAGGTGGTAGTCATTGGAATGGAAACTCCTTGAAACCAGGTGCTATCTTTGTTTTTGCTTCTGCTTGTATTTTGGCACAAAACCTAGTGTATAGGAAGCTCTTAATAAATCATCTATTGACTGATTGACTAGATTCATGATTTCTAGCCTAGGGCTGTGATTCTAAGTCCTGCATCTCTACTACTGAGGAGGAAGCTAGATGGCAGAGTAGATAGTGTGTCAGGTCAGGAGTCAAGAAGACCTGAGTTCAAATCGAGCTTCAGATACTTACTATGTGACCCTGGGCAAGTCACTTAACCCTATTTGCCTGAGTTCCCTCAAAATGAGCTGGAGAAGGAATTGGCAAGCCACTCCAGTATCTTGGCCAAGAAAACTCCAAGTGAGGTCACCAAGAGTGAAACAGGACTAAAATGACTGGACAATGAACACTAGTGAGGAGCTTCCAAATGATTAATCAAATCCCAAAGAAATATTTTAATTGGGGCCCGAAATTAAGATACGGAGAGAAATCTTTCATGGTCCCATTCTAGCCATCCAGACACAGATTCAGTCTTTGCTTGAAGATTAGTGAGGACCCAATCTACCGTATCCTGAAGCCAGACATTTTACTTTTCATTAGCTCTAATTGTTAGTAGTTTTTCCTTATATCAAGTTGGAAATCTGTCTCTCTGTGACACCTACCCACTGGTTCTGCCACCTGGGAAGCAGGCAAAATAAGTCTAGTCCCTTTTCCCACATGAATGCCTTTTTCTATGTGAACATATCTGTGATGTATTTCCCAAGTCTTTTCTTCTCTATACTGAGTAAGCCTAAGTCCTTCAAATGCTACTTATAAGGCAGGAAGGTACAAATGAAAGAATCATCAAGTTGGAGTCTGGGGGCCTGAGCTTTCATCTCAGTCCTACCACTGACTGGCTGAGTGACCTTGAGAGTAGAGCGGGGGAAACAACTCTAGGTTTTCTGGCTGGCCATTCTTGCAATAGGTCTTCACACTTTTAGGAATCACTATACTTTATGCCCCATGAAATCTTGTTAAGAGGCACCTTCCAGCTTGTGATGTGAGGCAGGAAGCCAATCACACATATCTAGGGAAGACTTTGGTCCTCCCTATAGAATATGAAACAGGAAAGAAAGAAAAAGAGAAGGAGAGAGAGAAAGATGAATAGATAGAATAGATGGGAAGATGGGCAGATGGATAGATCAATTGATAAATAGATCGATAAATCAATAGATTTATAGATGTGGATAGATAGATGGATGGATAGATAAATGATAGATAGACAGATGGATAGATAAATGATGGATAGATAGACATAGATAGATAGATGATAGATAGATAGATAGATAGATAGATTATGAATAGATAGACATAGATAGATAGATAGATAGATAGATAGATAGATAGATAGATAGATAGATAGACAGACAGATAGATAGATAGATTATGAATAGATATAGATAGATAGATAGATAGATAGATAGATAGATAGATAGATAGATAGATAGATAGATTATGAATAGATAGACATAGATAGATAGATAGACAGGCATTTGTTATATACTAAATACTTGCTACATGCTAGATCCTGGACTAAATACTGGGGATATACATACAAGCCACTAAGGAAGTTCCTAAATTCAAATAGCTTACATTTTTTTAAACCCTTACCTTCCATCTTAGAATCAATACTATGTATTGGTTCTAAGGCAGAAGTGCGGTAAGGGCTAGGAATTGGGGATTAAATGACTTGCCCAGAGTCTCATGGCTACCCATCTTACTATGAGGTCAAATTTGAACCCAGGACCTCCTGTATCTAAGCCTGGTTCTCAATCCCCTGAGCCACCTAGCTACCCCCTAGTTTGCATTCTAATGGGGGAAGATAACACATTTAAGGTGCTAGAAAGTGAGGGGAAGAGAAGGGAAGGATATCTACTTAGTGGCAATTTGTAAGGTAAGAAGAAGGAGGTAAAGTCCAAAAAGAAATTAGGTCAGCATTAATTGAAACAAGGCTGGGATCATTTCTAAGGCAGTGATCCTGCCAAGGGAGTCCTCAATGAGTCCAAAGTTCTTTGGACATTCGGGGGGGGGGGAGGGAGGTGATGAGTTCCCCAGAGTGTCAATGAAGCAGTTGAAGAAGATGTGAAACCCAGAAAAAGTGGAGGCTGTCTTGTTGAGAGGTACAATCCATGTATGCCCACACCACATCAAAAGAAGAGATCATCACTCTCCATCTTTTTTTCTACCATGGCCTAAAGATCATCTTGCAAAAGGCCTGTCAGTCAAATTGAGGGTTATCCTAATCCTCGCGATCTCATACCCTTGCCTCTTGAGTAATTGTGATCCTGATATGTCCCTATGCATCCTACTATGAGCACCCCAAATTAAGCATCTTCCTTTGCATTAGTAAAAATGAAATTAAAAGGCTTCTTGGTTTAGCATCAGTTGGCTGATTTTCTTCATCTGTGGAAATGTGAGTCCCCCAAAAGCAGCTACATTATATCATCACACCAGACTTGGACAAAACCCCAAACATCTTTGGGCCAGCCTCAGTTTCCTTATTTGTAAAATGAAGTTTTTAGATGAGATGACCTCTGTGTTCCTGATTGCATCTAAATCTATGGCACTAAAATATCACAGTCCTTCACCATCCCAATTGCTGTCCTTTGGACACTCTCCAACATATCAACATAATTACTCAAATGTGGTCCCCAGCACTGACCACAAGACTATCTATGTGGTCTGACCTGGGCAGAACATAATCAGATTAGCTCTTCTGTTCTAACATTATTCCTCTCTTTACTTAGCTTCTGTCAGAATATGAGCTCTTTGAGGCAAAGCCTGTTTTAATTTTTGTCTTTCTTTACTCAGTGGCCGGTACAATTTGTCACATAGGAGACAATTAGTACATTTGTTGGTTGATCAATTGATTAATTATCAGTGGAGCTGTGGGCAGCTAAGTGGCTCAGTGGATTGAGAGCTGGCACTAAAGAGGGGAGGTCCTGGGCTCAAATCTGGCCTCAGACACGTCCCAGCTATATGAATAGCTATTTAACCACTCTTCTGCCATCTTGTATGTGTGAAATTGAGTTCTTGACCCCAGACATAAAACTTTATATTTACAACTATTAACGTTTGTGGGGTAGCTAGGTGGTGCAGTATGTAACAATAAAAGAGCCAGTAATGGATGCTGATAGAAGGGGGAGAGAGAGAGAGAGGGTCTGTGTGGTGACTCTCCTCCAGCACACCCCTGGGGCTAAATACACAACTGGGTGACCTAGATGGTCGTGCCATGCCTCAAGAGTTGGGGGCAACACTTCCCTACAAGATAAGGTATGTGGTACCCCAATCTGATCCTGAACAAGGACGAGGTTCACTCAAACCTCCCCCAATGTCAGTTATTTTCACAGAGGATGGTCTGGCTCAAAGATGAAGGCAGCCAGACCAAGCTGAGGTTCCCCTTTCCCTTATTGTCTCTCAGGCACACTGGAATGCTATCTGACTGTTAAATGGTTTTTATTATTCACAAATCAGGGATTGAGGAAAGGGGTGCTTCGGCAGAGGGATTTTGTGGTGCCATCTTCACTATTCCTATGGGATCCATCACTTAGGTAGGAACTCTAGTGGTTCCAACTCCTAAGCTTCTTCCCTCGCCCCTTCCCTTTCTATTTCTATTTCTATTTTATATTTCTATCCTTTCCTATAATTGTAAGTTTTGACTGAAAAGGATCTCTCAACAAGGATGGATGGGTAATGGAAGAGGGAGATTAAGAGATTGCTCCCAATGGAGTCCAAAATCTTAGCTGACTAAATGGTTGTAGTCTTGAAGGATGAGTTGTGATGAAATGGCTGTGATCAGGGAATCAGGGTTTCAATTTCCAAGAGAAAGATCCTCAGCAAGGCCCCTGGACCAATCAGAGCTGGGTTTTCTCCCTTCCTCACTCCTCCGAGCCCTCAGCCCGAAGACCCTCTTCTCCTCCTCCTGGGAGATATTCCCAGAATCCTTTGCTGTTCTCAACTGTCAGCAACTGCCAGCAACTGCCTTCTCCCCCTTTGGTTCCATCTCTTTTGCACAAAATCCCATCCTTACAAGTAGATAGAGTGCTGGGCCTGGAGTCAGGAAGATTTGAGTTCAAATACAACCTCAAACACTTAATAGATGTGTGACTTTGTGCAACTCTGTTTGCCTCAGTTTCTTTATATGTAAAATGCATGTAATAATAACACCCACCTCCCAGGGCCATTGTGAGAATCAAATAAGAAAAATATTGTAAAGCCCTTCATATAGTATAAGTGCTATAGAAATGTTAACTCTCATTATCATTTCATCCTACTAGATTTAGCTCATCACTCTAGGCTGTCAAGATCTTTGGGGATCTTAACTCTGTAATCCAATATCCTAGTGATTCCTCCCAACTTTGGGTCAGTTAGACATTTGATAAGCATATCATCTATGTTTTTATTAAAACAGATAGAAGTGTTCGACTACACTAGGCCAAGATGCCAGGGACATTCCACCAGAGACTTTGTTTTAAGGACCCAAAAGATCTCAACAGAATCTCTGTCTAGTTTTTCAGTTGGTTCCCACCACTCATGGATGAGCCTTTCTTGTCTGTCTTGTCCCAAAGGATAGCCCTAGAGACTCGATAAAATGAAAGATGTCCAAAGTGAAAAAAGTATTAAGTAACAGATCCAGGACTCAACCCCGGGTCCCCTGACCCTAAATCCACCACTCCATACATTATGCACAAAAGTTATTTGTCTCCTTGTACCATCTCTCATTCTAGATTGCCAACTCCTCAGGGGGATGAGCTACAGATTATGTATTTCTCACATGAAGCAAAATGCCTTGTACATAGTAAGTGCTCATAAATACAGAAGAGAAAATGAGATGTGAACTTGAGTTGTCCTCATCTATAAAACACGGAACCTACACTAAATGATCTCTCTCCTTCTGTTATTCTGGTATTTCAGTCATCAGCTAGTGAGGGAATTTTTTTTAATCTTAGAGATTTTCTGATGCTTTTGACATCAAACTATATAGGTAATGGGCTATTCTATCTACACATAAAGTACATGATAGTCATTTAATAAATGCATGTTGAGCAAATGAGTCATTTAATCAAGTAAGATGGTCCCATTTGTGTGAAATGTTAAGTACAGAATTGGTTTGATACAAATGTGCTAATTATTATAACAGCTAATATAAATGAAGGAATGACCAAGCGGTAATTAAATATTTATTATGTAGACAGAGGGAGGCAAGTCCTGTCAGTAAACCACTTACATCCTAGTTTTGGATTACAGAGATGATCAGGGAAAGAAGTTTAGTCTGGGGCACCCCAGAGGATAGCCAGATCATATTGACATGTCCTTTCCTGAAGCATTGGTAGTATCTACTTGATGGCCCCAAGTAGACAAGGGGATGGGAAGCAGAGTCTTGCCTGGGGTTGGCTAGATCCACTGACCCATCAACACCAACTGGCTCCAGGAAGAGTTTCACGGATGAACAAATCAACTTCTCCATAGAAACTAGGGCTTGACTCTGGCCAAGATGGACGGAGAGATGTCTGATGAAATACAAGGCAAATGGTAGGACAGACCAGAGTAATGGTAATGAGCAGCCTACAAAGCAGACAGACCCATCCAGCACAATGAGGTACACAGAGGCAACTAGACAGTCCAGGAGGCCAATTCATGGTAACAACTCACTTATCTATAATACTTTGATGTTTATTTATTTTTCTGCCTCCAAAAGTATATCCACCCTTAATTCTCTCTCCCAAGGATCTCACCTCATGTTTTACTGAAAAATTGAAGCTATTTACCAAGAGTTTCCTCTCTTTCCTTCCTCATCTCACATCCTTCAGCCATCATCCCCAACTATCTCCTCCTTCACGATGGTCTCTGACCAACAAATATCTATTTTTCCTTGCCAAGGCAAATTCCAAGGCAAAGTTGATCCTATCCTTTCCCAACTTCCCCAGTAGATTATAACTATCATCCCCATTTCTCTGTCTCCATGTCTCTGTCTTTCTTTCTCTCTCAAACCCTTACTTTCCATCTTGGAATCAATACTGCATACTGATTCCAAGGCAGAAGAGCAGTAAGGACTAGGCAATTAAGTGACTTAGCCAGGATCATACTGCTAGGAAGTATCTGAGGCTAGATTTGAACCTCACACTTTCTCTTATCTCCAGTCTCTATCTAGCCTACCCTTTCCTTGTGCCTACAAATACACCCAAGTTTTTTTTCCAATTTAAAAAAATTCTTCCATGATCCTACTATTCTCACTCGTTAATAGTGTTATATCTCTTCTCCCATTCTCAGCTAAATTCCTTGAAAAAGTTACCTGCCCCGTTGCCTCCATTTTGTTATTCCTCACTCTCTTCTAAAACCTTTACAATTGGATTTCCATTCCTAATGCTCTCCTAATCTCCAATTATAATGGCATTTTCTCAATCTTCATCCTTCCTGACCTCTCTGCAGCCTTTAACACTTGATCACTCTCTTCTCCTTGATCTTCTGTTCTCCTGAGATTTTCATTACCTTGCTCTCTCCTAGTTCATCTCTTTCCTGTCAGACCAGCTTATTCTCAATCTCCTTTTTTTGGATTTTCATCATCTAACTATGGACACTCCTCAAGGCTCTCCTCTGGGCCCTCTTCTCTTTTCCTATTTTTAAAAAATTTCCTTTAAAGAAAATTTTATTTAGAAATTGAATTTCTAACATGTATCCAGCAAACATGTATTAATTGCCTACTAAAAAGAAAAGGAACAATATAGTTTCTATCCTAAAAAATGTTATGTAAATAAAATTCTATATATACAGTCCCAAGTATAAGCCATTCTTTTACAAGATGGATTCCTTTCCCTGATAGGGTAGAAAAATGAAACAACACTTCTGCTTAAAGTGTGTGTAAATCAGATGCATACAGGAATCAATGGAAAGAAAATAACAATAGGAAATATGGCCTTCTTTTCATCTCTTCATGTCACATTTTCTTTTTTTAAAATAAATTATATCTTTCACGTTCCCATTTTTCAGTTCACTCTCTGGAAGTAACATTCAGAATTTATTCTTCAAGTTTGTAGCTGTGTATAATGTTCTCTTGGTTCTACTCATTTGGCTGTTCATTATCTTGTGTAGTTCTTTCCAAGTTTTAAAAAATTAGCCTGCTCATCATTTCTTATGGTGCAGTAGAATTCCATCACAATCATTTACCATAATTTATTTGGCCATTCCCCAATTGATGAGTATCTCCTCAGTTTCCAGTTCTTTGCCACCACAGAGAAGTTCCTAGAAATATTTTAGATTCATTTCCTATTTCCCTGATCTCCCTGGGAAATAGACCAAGCAATGGTATCACTGGGTCTAAGGGTACACATAGTTTTAGAATTCTCTGGGTACAATTCCAAATTGCTCTCTGAAATGATTGAATTAGTTCACAGTTCCACCACCAGGGTATCAATGTCGACGTGTTTCCACCTCCTTCTCTTCTCCTTCTTTTCTATCTCCATTGGTAATACCATCAATTCTAACAGGTTCAATGATCATCTCTATTTATCTAGCCCCAGTCTTTCTTCTGATCTTCAGTTTTTTATTACCAACTATTTGACAGCTCAGACTGGATGTCCTATGAAGATCCTAAACTTTATATCATGTTCAATCATATGTTCAAAATATAATTTATGGCCTTTCCCCCCAAACCCTTCCTTATTTCCAATGTCTTTACTACTGTTGTGGGTACCACCATCTTCTTAATCAGCAACACAACCTTTGAGTTATCCTCAACTTTTTGTTGGCACTTAACCCACATTTCTCATCTATCGTCAGGACCTACAGTCTCTCTCATAAATACTCCCTTCTCTCCTCTGACACTGTCACCACCCTGTACAGGTCCTCATCACCTCACATTTGGACTAACAGTAGTCGACTGGTTGGTCTCCCCAATTCAAGTCTCCTCTCTCCAGTCTACCCTCCCATTCAGCTGTTAAAATGATCTTCTTAGAACAGAGATTTGCCCATGTCACCCTCTTGCTTAATAAATTCCAGTGTTCCCCTATCCTCCTCCAGGATCAAATACAATATCTTCTTTTATAATATAGTTTTTAACGCCTTTCATAATCTGGTGCCCTTCTCCCTTTCCAGACATTTTGGAATTTACTCCATTCTATAGACTCTGATAGACACTGACCTTGTTATAATTTCTTACCCATAATTCTCCATCTCTTGACTCAATGCCTTCTCACTAGCTATCCCTCATACTTGGAAAGTTCTCTCTCCTCACCTTTGCTTCCTGGCTTCCCTGACTTTTATTAAGTCATATTTTCATTTTTTTTTCATTCATCAAGCATTTTTTCTTCCTCTATAACACACAAAAAGAAAGACAAAATCCTTGTAACCCATATACATAATGAAGAAAAGCAAGTTCCCCATTGGCTATGTTCAAAACTTGTCTAATCCTGAATATTAGTCTATCTTTCTCTCTTGGTGTGGGCAGAATTCTTCATCATCAGCCCGCTGGAATCATAATGGATCATTTTATCTATCAAAGTTCTTATGTTTTTCAGAATTATTCATTTACCAAAACAGTGATTCTGGTTCTGCTCACTTCCCTTACATCGACTCATCCCAGTTCTTTCAGGTTTCTCTGAAACAATCACTCTGTTTCTAACAAGAATAGTATTCCAGTACTTTCACATAGCAGAATTCGTTCAGCCAATTCCTCAATCGATAGGTGTGTCAATAGTTTTCGGTTCTTTTATGACTACAAAAAGAGCTGCTGGAAACATGTTTATACGTGCCAGACCTCACTCGTTTTCTTCGGTCTCTTTGGGATGTAATCATGCAGAGCAGTGGAGTTGCCACTCAAAGATTTTACGTGGTTTTGCACCTTGAGTTCACGGATGACTCTACTTTCCCAGGACTCACTCCTGATAAACAACATGCTAGTGATCGTAAAGCTTCACCACACCCAGTTCTAGTTAGAACAGGCTACCAAAACGCTACCTTGAACTTGTTCGTTTGACACAGTTACAATCCCACATCCTGGTTAATCTTTAGAGAACCCACTTTTTGACCCAGGCTTGGGTTTTCTGAATCCTATCATTCCATCAGCAACATAATATTTGTCAAGAGAAGCCTGAAAACTCTATATAAATCCAAGCCCCCATCGGTTCTGCACCTTCCCCAGGAGCCAATATCCCACTTCTCATCCAGGCTGACACCCTGCAGATTGCTCCTTCAGATGGTAAGGGAGAAGAAGGAAGACCCCAAACTAGCCATACCTCAGCTGATGGCTCTCTGTCCATACTCTCCTGCACCATTCTTGGTTAGGGGTACCAATAAACCGCTTTGATCCATCCACAATGTTTACTGTGTCATTCATCTCAACACTCTAACTTTGTCCATTTTTTTGGACATAATTCCAAACTGTTTGGTGATAGCTGGACTAATTCACAGCTTTCCCCCAAATTGTCAGCATGCCTGTTTTCCCACAACTCCAACTATTGTCATTTCTTTTCATCAATTCTGCCAATCTGATGGCTGTGAGGTGGAACCCCAGAATTGCCTTAATTTGCATTCCTCTAATTCTTTATCTATTAATGATACGGAGCACTTCCTATCGGGTTCTAGATAGCTTGGATTTCTGCCAATTCATATCCTTCAACCATTCCTATTCTTTCTTCCAGACTCAGATCAAGTATTACCATCTTCAAAAGGTCTTTTATAATTCTCTCTACTTCTAGAACCTTCCCTCTGGGATTCCATCCTATTTCCTATAGATATGTGTGGAGACACACAAATACACATACATATGTATGTATATATATAAAATGTTCAGGACTAGGCTCCAAACCATTGAAGCATAGAGAGGGAAATTGAGGCTCATGAAATGATAAAGGGAGACCTGAGGAAGTAGAATTCTAGGCAAGAAAACAAGCAGGAATTCAGTAACTGGAACCAAGAGCCTTGGGTCACAGGAGTGAGGCAAGAGGCCAGTTAGTGAAACATTGAAAGGGAGGTCTAAGATCAGAGCCAGCTGTCAGTAAGGCTGGCTTGCGGCAGACCCACAGCCCAGGGCTTTAAAAATTCCTAACAATTGTGAATAAGATTAGTCCAATTTATACTGCAAGATTAAGTTTGGGGTTAGAGACAGACCTACAGAAAGGGATTAAAAGTACCCGCTATAGAGGTTAGAGCAGCAAGAAGTGGAAGAGATCGTTATAATTTTCTAGCAACACTGAGTAGGATTAAGGTTTATCATTCAATCAATCATAACAGCATTTATTAAGCAACTCAATTTACCAGGCTCAAAGAATTGGGGATACGAAGAAAGCCAAATGAATATAGGGAGGATATCCCAGGTAGCCTGCAGATCCCCTGAAAACTTCTGGGAACTCCAAGGACAAGGAGGCTCATTATGTGGCATTGGGAGGCTCCTGGCCACTCATGGTGGCCCAGTGCTGAAAGGAGTTTCTGGCTCTTTAGAATGGTGATAGGCACAGAAGTATTCACTCCTTGGTCATCCTCTACATTCCTCCTCCATCCTCTGATAGCCAAAAGGGGGCACAGAGCTAAATCTGATGAAAGAAAGTGCTGGCTGGCTGCCATTTAGGAACTGCATCTTTTCAGGCAACAAGAAATGAAGCTATTGAGAGACAGAGAGTTACCGACACCTTATTATTAAGGTCATGGCTCTCTCATCCACTGAGCTTAACCAGGCAAGCTTGGAATCTCTGACTGCCTTTGCTTCATTCTTTGTGGAAGAGAGAGCCTTGGATCTTGGAGTCAGGAAGATTTGAGTTCAAAACCAGTCTTATATGCTTGCTTGCTATATGACTCTGGGCCATTCAGATAACCTCTATCAGCCTCAGTTTCCTCATGTGTAAAATAGGAATAATAATAGCAACTACCTTCAAAAGTTGTTGCAAGGATCAAAAGAAATAATATTTGTAAAGCACTTAGCAATCTTTCAAGTCCTATATAAATGCTAACTGTTATTACCATTGTTGTTATCATTATTTTTGTAGATGTGTGGGATACTGGCATGAGGAGGCGATCAGATGTATTTGCAGCTATAGGAGGAGGATACTGGAAGCAAGAAAGAATTTCCATCAGTGTAAGAGGCTCAGTGCTATCTGCCTCCTTTATCCTCCTTGATCTGCTCTTCCATTTGTTCCTTATTTGGCTTATTTGTACACAGTTTGCATGTATGTCTGATGCTGTCCCCCAAGAGAGTCCTTCCAGGAGGGCAGGAACTGTCTTTGATCTATGTGCCTGGCACATAGTAGGCATTTACTAAATGTTTATTGACTGACTTCAGGCCAAATGGAAATTGGCTAATTAGCAGGCTTGTGAAACCTGTTTATGTTCCAACAGGGCTTGACTATTAGCTTCTTAATGGCTTGTCCTTGTAGTGATAAGTTAATGATTCTGTAATACTTGTTAGGATTCTTTTATGCTTGGTTTTAGTTTTTCCGCTTGGAATCAGTCTGTTGCATCCAAGATTCGTGTGTGGATTTCTTAAATGTGCCTTTGAAAGGCACCTTTATAAACTGTTCCCTCTTCTTTGAGGAGATTAGATTCAAGGCAAAAATAACCTGGCTGTAATTTAAAACTATCCCTCCAGAAACCAACATGAAGTTGATAAGCTAATGAATGTAAGAATTGCAGCCCCTGCTTCACCTACTGAAAAGCTTAGGCTCACTCTGATGGTGAGCCTAAGAAAAGTAAAGAAAAGATCAACGTCAGCCACTGTGGTCACTGAGACCCAAGCCAAGGTAGACATTGTGCTAGAAACCTAAAAACAACCCCTGCCCTTAAGGAACTTACAAACGAATGGAGTCAACAACATGTACATATATACAGGGCACATAGAAAATGGAAGAGAAGTTGAAAGGGAAAGATTCCAGTGGTAAGTATCTGGGGGTAATCTAAGACTTTCCTGCAGGAACTGGCATTTGATCTAAGTCCTCAAAGAAGAGGGGAAGGTCAAGTGGCAGTGAGGAGGAGGGGCAACATCATTAACTGGGAGGACTGCCAGTACAAAGACAAGGAGGGATGGAAATGGATCATTGTGTGCAAAGAACAGGAGAAAAGGCAAGTAGGGGAAAGTAGGAAATGATAAAATTGTCCAGATTTTGAAATGCCCAATGGTAGAATTCCTTTTTAATCCTAAAGAGAATAGGAGGGAATCTTCTGGTTCATCTTTGCATTTGTTAAGTTATCATGTTTTTGTTGTTCCTTTCAATTATTTGACTCTTTTTGACCCCCTTTGAGGTTTTCTTGGCAAAGATAGTGGAGTAGTTAGCCATTTCCTTCTCATTTTACAGGTGAGGAAATTGAGGCAAACTGGGTGAAGTAACTTGCCCAAGGTCACCCAGCCAGTAAGGATATGAACTCACAAGATGAGTTATTCTAACTAAAGGTTCTTCACTCTATTCATTGTGCCACCTAGTTGCCTTAGGTACCATATTGAACATTGGTTATACAAAGATGATATAGTCTCTGCTCTCAAGGAGCTCAAATCTATAAAGAGGAATAAGTTGTCTGATGTAAATATGCATGTACTATTATATATATATATATGCACATATATATATATATATATGTTTAATGGGTGTGGGCAATATGTAAAAAACAAATCTAAGGTGATTTTGTAGGAGGAGGCTCCTGCTCCAGGAAGGATAAAGAAAGCCTTCATGCAGGAAGTGGCGCTTGAGCTGGGTCTGTATGAGAACGAGGGGATGCAGTAGGAAGAAGTGAGAAGGCAGAAGAGTACTGCAGGCAAGGAAAGGACAGAGACTGGAGTTGGAGGGTAAGAGGTGAGACATGACCAAAAGGCCAGTCTGACTGTATCATGGAGTGCAGGGGCCAGGGTGGGGGTGGGGGGAGCTGGTGGGCTGGAACCAATGTTGAGGCAGGATAGATTATGTGGAAACCACTGATTGTGGAGAAGAAAGTTGTAGAGTCAAGTATTGGCTCTGACCTTTACTAGTGGTGTGGTCTTGGGTTAGTCACTTAAATTCTCCAAAAGTCTAAGCCTCTGCAAAGCACTTAATTTTCCTGAACTCAGCATCCAATGACAGAAAACAAAAGAGAAGCTAATATTTGTAATTGCCTGTCTCACAGGGTAGTTGTAAAGTCCTATTACTATGAAGGGTATTACATTTACAAATATTAAAATGTGATTTATTGGTAAACTCATTTCAATATGACAGTGCATATGACCCCACCTCAGTCTCTTAACATGGACACTAGACTGACACTAGAATGATTGTGCAGTTGCCATCTCGGAAGTGGCAAAATGGAACCCAGAATGGAGTCTCCTTTCTCCATCCAGCCATGAGACTCTGGAGCAAGGAGTGCTAGACTGATAGGGTGTATGCGTGTTGAGGGAAGACTAGCAGCTCTGGTGGGAGTGCTTGCTGAGGCCTTTTCAGGGCTGTACATCCTCTTTTATTTCTTTTTCTTTTTTTAATATTTAATTTTTTTAGAAAAATTTTCCATGGTTACATGATTCTTGTTTTTACTTTCCCCTTTACCCCCCTTTACTCCCCCCCATATCCAACATGCATTTCCACTGGTTTTAACATGTGTGATCAATCAACACTTATTTACATATTATTGATAGTTGCATTGGTGTGGTTGTTTCAAGTCTACATCCCCAACCAAGCCTACATCAACCCATGTGTTCAAGCAGTTGTTTTTCTTCTGTGTTTCCCCTCCTGCAGTTCTTCCTCTGAATGTGGGTAGCGTCTTTTCCATAAATGCCTCAGAATTGTCCTGGGTCATTGCATTGCTGCCAGTACAGAAGTCCATTACATTTGATTTTACCACAGTGTATCCCTCTCTGTGTACAATGTTCTTCTGGTTCTGCTCCTTTCACTCTGCATCAATTCCTGGAGGTCTTTCCAGTTCACATGGAATTCCTCCAGTTTATTATTCTGCACATCCTCTTTTGGTGTCCATCTGCCACTCAGTTCTCAGAAACTCTAACATGCTCACCACAGCCCCCACACCCAGGCAAAACCTTCCTGGCAGGTGGCTAAACCAGACTGAGAGTAACATGGTCTCAAACCCACTGGTGAGTTAGGGGGACACCTACTCCAAGCATGTGAAGACGAGAGTGGGCAGAAGAGAACCATTTGTTCCAATGTCGATGAAGGTAGCTAAAGCAGACGCTGTGGAGGGCTGAGAGTTTGGTCAGACATCAAAGAAGCCAAGGTCATCCAGTGCACCTCAGACCACTGTGCGTCAACTTTCCTTTTCTTATCACTAAACTTCAGTGACTCAAGAAGAGAGAGCGAGACTGACTGACAGCTGTGCAACTCTACCTCATTCAAGTCCAATACACCGGCAAGTCAAGACATCGCCCCATGATGTCACTGGTCCTCTTTGAAACCAGCTTCACTGATATGATTTCTCAGGTTTCTATTTGTGTCTAAGACCATTTTCCTTGGGGTTAATCCCTTGATTTATCATGTTTCTTTAACTCCTTCCTGCAAGAAATAGCAAACAGCCAGGATTCAGCTCGAGTCCTTTGACTCTTAATTCAATGCTCTTAGAAGGAAAAGGCATCCATTGTCACCTTCAGACAAATGGCAGCACCTTGCTCCATCCATTTCCCCTAAGGAGAAAGTCTCTCCTTCACCATATTAGTGTGTCACTTGGGTCTTTGTGAGTGCGGGCACTAAATATCATCTGCGCCCAGAAAGATGTCCTTTCTTTTTCATGGAATGTTATTACAATATATACAAATGAAAAATTAATTGTATCCATGTCAAATTTATAGGTACAAAATGGAAATGGGTCGAGTTGCTATTTCTGGGGCTCTCTGTCTGACTTCCTTTATTGCAACACTTGTGTGAGTTTTAATATAGTTCTCCCCTCCTGCTTTCATCTCTTATGATGATTAAAAATTTAAATAAGTTTGCCTGTAGGTCTGCTTGGCAGCTGCTCTGCTTGTCAAAGAGAGTGCAAATTCAGATGGTTCCTCCATGGTAAAGTGGGGGGAGGCTGTTAAGGGAAACAAATCTGCCGGTTCCTGGGGGCAAAGAGGTTACTTATTACCCAAATGGAACTGAAAGATGAACAAATTCATTGTGAGTTGACATTGTTTTGGTAGGAAAGCCCTTCAAGTGTAATTAGAGTTGCAGGATGCAAACCTCCCTGGTTGTTGAGAGACCCAGGTTGTCTTAGCTCCCCGTGTTCCTTTGTGCTGCCATTAGAGAAGTCATCCATTATGGGTCTCCGCAACAATGACAACGAGGACAACCAAACCTCAAAGAGATGAAAGGGGGAAAATGTCGTCCTCTGAATATTTGATGGGTATGAAATGTCTAGACCAGTGTTGGCACCATCAGGCTCTGTCCAGATGCCTGGCTGAAATATCGTCCCTCTTATCTGATGTTTTCCGGTCATGTAAGCACAATCACTTGGTCCCTCTAGACTCTGTAGCTTCTTATCAACGAGATGGAGATAAAAATCATTGCTCTCCACCATCCTCTGGGGAATGTGATATGGAATGAAACTAAACCTGCTCAGGACTACAGAGGATCTCATGAGGCCCGTGAAGGAAAAAACGAGGCAAGACCCTGGCTCAGCTTGTTTAGAGGACTTTTAGCTGCAGTGTGTTCATTGAGGGGAAAAAAAAATAAAATGGGACCCGAGAATCAACTGAAATTGGATGGGAGCATGGGAGAGATGCCCATTTAGAACAATGAAGCCATGTACTACAAAGCACAATAGGTATTGAACATGGGAGCAACTAGACAGCTCAGTGGCTAGAAAGTCAAGCCTCGAGATGGAAGATCCTGAGTTCAAATCTGGCCAAAGGTGATATGGGGGTACAGGACTTCCCTGGGCACCCTGAGTCCCCAGAGGAATCTCAGGTCAAAGAGTACACAAAGAATTCCCCATTCTTACACCTTTGCACTGTTGGTTAAAGGAAGCTAACATTCCCTTAGCCTCTCCCCCAACTTTTTGATAAACATCAACTATCCATTTCCTTCCAGTGAAGGGCAAACTATTCCTGGAGGGCCAGATCCAGGTCATAGTTTGCTCATCACTGCCTTAAGCAATTCCCTAATCACTATATCTGGATGTGGGGCGTAGTGATTAGGGAATTGCTTAAGGCAGTGATGGGCAAACTAAGGCCAGGATCTGGCCCTCAGGGAATAGTTTGCCCATCACTCATAGATATGTACCTTCTGTTTGCATCTCAGTTATCAATTCATTCTCTGAATGGACAGCTCACTCTCCTTAGTGATCCAGGGCGCCTGTGCTTCTATCCCAGATGTGAAGACTCCGCACAGCTGGGTATCACACCGCCACCCCCATTTCTGGTCATGTAGTCTTTGTCCCCTGTAAAGTGTAAAAATCCTGGATTGTGTCCCTTCATTGAGGTAGTCTTTTATCTGCACCTGCCTCCCAGCCATTCAACACAATACATTCAACTTAATAAACTCCTCAAGTTTTAAAGATAATCATCGGAGCCTGTCGTTGTTGGGGGAGCACCCTTCCCAGCCCAGGCTAATATCAAGCTCTCCCTCAACAAAGACACTTTCTCACTGTGTGACCCTGGGCAAGTCATTTAACCCCAATTACCTAACCCTTACCATTCTTCTGCCTTAGAATCATATCTATTCTAAGGTAAGGATTTAAAAATAGATCTTGTATGTTGCGGGGAGAGAGGGAAAGATGCTAAATAAGAATAAAAAACAGGGATAAGAGTAGAAACAATGGTGGCCTCAGACAGATGTAAAACCAAGGCATGGAGAATGAATTTAATAAAAACTAAGCATGATTTTAAAACATTGAATGTAACATTAAAATTTTTTATAGTCATGCAAAACCCACTTCTATATTGGTCATTGTTGTAAGAGCACACTCATACCTCAACAAAATCCCCAAATAAAACTATCGATTGAATGTAACATTTTAATGCAAAAAACAAAATGCCAGCTATGGCTTCATATTTATCATTTATTTTATTTATTTATTTTTAAAATTGTGAGATAACATTTCTTATTATTTTTTTATTTTTTAGAAAAATTTTCCATGGTTACATGATTCATGTTCTTACTTTCCCCTTCACACACCCCTATATCCATGCGCATTTCCACTAGTTTTAACATGTGTCATAGATCAAGACCTATTTCCATATTATCGATAGCTGCATTGGTGTGGTTGTTTCGAGTCCACATCCCCAATCATGTCCGCCTCAACCCATGTGTTCAAGCAGTTGTTTTTCTTCTATGTTTCCTCTCCTGCAGTCCTTCCTCTGAATGTGGGTAGCATCTTTTCCATAAATCCCTCAGAATTGTCCTGGGTCATTGCATTGCTGCTAGTACAGAAGTCCATTACATTCGATTTTACCACAGTGTATCCGTCTCTGTGTACAATGTTCTTCTGGCTCTGCTCCTTTCACTCTGCATCAATTCCTGGAGGTCTTTCCAGTTCACATGGAATCCCTCCAATTCATTATTCCTTTGAGCACAATAGTATTCCATCACCAACAGATACCACAATTTGTTCAGCCATTCCCCAATTGAAGGACAGTCTCTCATTTTCCAATTTTTTGCCACCACAAAGAATGTGGGTCTAAATATTTTTGTACAAGTCTTTTTCCTTATTATCTCTTTGGGGTATAAACCCAGCAGTGGCATGGCTGGATCAAAGGGCAGGCAGTCTTTTAGCGCTCTTTGGGCATAGTTTATATTTATCATTTAGACAGGCTATGACGAGAGATATGATTGAAAGATGGCAATGGAAGGGAGTACGTAGCTAAAAAAACCAAATTTGACAGAAGCAGAAACATGCACAAAAAAAAGAAAAGGATACACCTGGGTGGAAATTTGTCAAGTTGACTAGAAAACTTTTGAATGAGAATAATGAAAGGCAAAAAGAAATTAAAGAGAGAGTTTTGTGAGAGTATATTATAGACCATAGGGCTAACCAGAAGATTTGTTTAATATTACAGATTACAAAAGTGACATACAGACAATCTGTAGTAATAGTGATGGAGGATCTCAAAAATTGGGCAGTTGAAGAATTTTATTTAATATATTAAAAAATTTAAGGAATAAATCTTAGACTTGATGTGCTTTAAAATATAAATCTCTTAAAAGGCAGAATAAGTGTTAAGGAGAACTGTCTCTGATTCTACTCAGCCAGAAAGTTCTTTGTAGCTAAGGAAAAGTGACAACTCTTGGGGGAAAGTGAGCATGTCAATGTAGATAAGAGGAAAAATATGTTGCATGTAATCACTGGACTTATTCTTTTAAATCATGAGATTTAAAATGTTGAATGTAATCATTGGACTTGTTCTCTTAAATATAGCAATTTAAGAGAAAAGATTGCATAAAGGGCAGAGAGAGAAGACAAAATAAAATTCCAGAGTGTGGGAATCTCTGAAAACAAAAATTATGGCAATACAATTATATTTGGGGAGGATTATTTGGAAGACCAAGTCACCCCGCCCACCAATCATGAAGAAAAGAATGATAATCAGAGAATTGTAGAACTAGAAGGTAATTCAGGGGTCATTTCATACAACCCATATCCAAAAAAGAATCCCCACTCCATCATACCAGCATGTGCTCAAAGTCCTCCATAAAGGAGAAACCCACCATGTTTCGAGGTGGTTGATCTCACTTTTGTATGTATGCCTCTGCTTCTTTTTCTGTTATTCAGCCTTACTTGATCTTGTTCCCAATTCCATTCATTGCTTCTAATTCTGTCTTCTGTGACCCAGTAGGAAAAAAGCCCTCTTCCACATTAACATTCTTCAGAAATTTGAATTCAGCTACCCTATCTTCCCTTGAACCTTCTCTTCTCTAGCCCTTCTGTTTATCTATAAGTATATCCTACATGCCCTTTGGGTCCTCTCTAGCTTATCTCTCTCTATCTATCTCTCCATCCATCTATCTATCTATCTATCTATCTATCTATCTATCTATCTATCTATCTGTGTATATATATATATATATATATATATATATTTTAAACCCTTGCCTTCCATCTTAGAATCAATACTATGTATTAGTATAAGGGCTAGACAGTGGGGGTTAAGTGACTTGCCCAGGGTCACACAGCTAGAAAATGTCTGAAGGCAGATTTGGACCCAGGACTTTTCATCTTTAGGCCTGGCTCAACCAAGCCATCTAGGGGCCCCCTTATCAATATATATTTTTAAGCTGTGGTCCTCAAATGGAACTTAATATTCCAAATATGGTTTTACCAGAGTTTAAGACAATCCCCTCCTTGCCTATGATTCTCTTCATGTATTCTAGCCTTTTGAGTACCACCTCACACCATTAAGTCATACTGAATTTCTAGTTGAATAAAATACCCAGATTTTTTAAAGAAAGACTGCTGTCTAACCATGCCTGCCTTATCCTGGATTATCGGTCCTAATCTTTATCCTTATCGAAGGCTCTGGACCTGGGATCCAGAAAGCCCCAGTTGGAAAGCTGCCTCAAACCCTTAGGAGCTATGGATTGGGGTAGGTCCTTCAGTGCCAGTTTTCTCTTTTATAAAATGGGAATCATAATAGCACAATGCTATTGGGAGAATCAGATGAAATATTAACTACAGAGAACTTTGAAAACTATAAAGCTATTAAGTATAATAACATTATTATTCTTGTTATGAATTAACATTAGCCCAACAATCCACTTGTCAGGATGTTTTGGGGTCCTGAATGTGTCTTCCCTCTCCGTTTTGGTTATTTGAAAATTCAGCAAGCACACTCTCTATGTTAGATACTTATGAAAACATTAACCAGCTTAAGGGTAAGCACAGATCCCTGAGCATCTCCTGCCTGAGAGCGCCTGCCAAGCTGACATTGAACTGTCAGTGACTATACTCCAGCTGTTAAGTCCAGATGTTTGAGCTGTTCTGCAACTATCCAGTTGTGTTAGTTTCTGGCCTTTATCCCTCCATCTTTTCCATGAAAAAAAACCTTCATCCAATTCTTCTACACTACCATTTTTAACATTGTCATATTATTGAAATGAATTTATTCTCACTTGGCATGTTAGAGATGATGCCAGGCTGCCCCTTGTGATCACCACTCCCAAATTTATTTCTGTCTCTGTGAACTTTATCACCATGGATCAACTGCCTTCTCACCTTAGAAGCTCTCTCCATCGCTGAAGGCTCCTTCTCTCATCTGTGAGTTCCTCCTAGAACCTTGATTTAAAAACAATAGCAACAAGACCTTAGCTTTTGTCTCAGAGTCAATACTGTGTACTGGTTCCAAGGTAGAAGAGCAGCAAGAGTGAAGAAATGGGGGTTATGTGACTTGCTAGGAAGTGTCTTGAGGTCAGATTTGAACTCAGGACTTCCCATCTCTAGGACTGGTACTCTGTCCACTGAGCCATCTAGCTGCCCCTGAGAACCTTGATTTTTAAGAAAGCTCTGAATCAGCCCCTGGTCTTCATCTCTTGGCTCCATTTCCTAGTTTGGACTTCCCTATCATGCCCCTGCACAAGCATCATCCACCCTCTACCCATTTTTCATTTTAGGTGTTGTCTTCTCTCAACAGAATGTAAGCTTCTTTAGGGCAGAAAATATCTCATTCTTGCTTGTATCTGTATCTCTGTCCCTGACACGTAGTAAGCTTGTTGACTTGAGCATTCATGACTTGAATGATAACCAGCTCTTTTGTGGTCATTCCAGTTTTCTCCCAGAAATCGAAGTTGAGCTCACTGGCCTAGAATGTGCAGATTCTGTCCTCTTCTTTCCCTTTCCCTCCCCAAATCAGGACATTCACACTTCTCCATGCTTGTGGCACTTCCCTTTCCTATTTGTCATGATCAAATGGTACTGAGTGTGGCTCAGGTATCACACCTCATGGGTTTTTTGGGTATGTGTGGATGTGGTTCATGTGAGTCTGTTGGCTTGAACTGATCAAGTGTGGCTAGGTGCTGTCTTATTTATCTCCTTACTTAGCAAGTCACCTCCTCATTTTTGGTTCTGTCAGTTCTAGTTCAAGAGCTCTTCTCTTGGCAGAGAAAACAGAAACACAATAGGAACTGAGCTGCTCTATTGTCATTTGCCACCATCCCATCTGCCCCAAGAAAAGTCTTCATTCCTTTTTCATTCTCCCTTTTCTTCCATTGTAGCTTTAAAAAATCCACCCTACTTTTGTTGTCCTACGATTCCCTTGCCAACCTTGTCCCTTTATCAGCTCTGGCACTCCTGAACCAAGTCATGTTCTTAAAGCCATGACTCACCTTCACTTTTTATTTTTATTTTTAATTAAACCCTTACCTTACATCTTAGCTGCCCTCCTAGGTAGGCTCTTTTTTGTTTTAAACCCTTACCTTCCAGCTTGGAGTCAACACTGTGAATTGGTTCTAAGGCAGAAGAGTGGTAAGGGCTAGGCAGTGGGGGGTTAAATGACTTGCCCAGGGTCACTCAGCTAGGGAGTGCCTGAGGCCAGATTTGAACCTAGGACCTCCTATATATAGGCCTAACTCTCAATCCACTGAACCACTTAGCTGCCCCAGCTTTTTATTTTTTAAAACCTAGTTTGTTGGTGATTTTCTGTTGATCTGTTCAAATGACTCCCATTTTCCCTTCTCACCAGAATTATTTCCCTTCATAATCTTCACTTTTCTTTCTTAAGGGTTTATCTTTATCCTGTCTAAGGGACTCACTCTTTAGAATTTGTTTAATCCTATTAATCCTTCCTCTAAATCCATTTTCATCTACTTTGGCAAATTCCAATATATATGTCAAATCTATCACAGATTCTAAGGGGAAGCGGTCACTTCTTCCTAGGGCTCTCATAATTTATACTTTAGCACCTAGAGCTTAAGAAGGGAAGATGGCCCTCCCCCAACTCAAGTGAGTTCACTGTGCCAGTGGTATGGGTGAGGGACCACAACCTTCCTCCTTGGATATGACTACGCCTCAGTCAAGTAGATTTAAAGACACAGTCAGGTCCAACTATACGGCCAAAGAAAAGAAGCCCAACCCTAATGGTAGGGGCATGCAGAGTGATTTTTTCCCAGAAGCAGTTCCCTGGCATCTCCCACAAGAGGACTTTCATCTTGGGTGATCTCGGATTGCATCAAAGCCTTGTTACAATCTTCTTCTCAGATCATTTATCTATTTCTTCTTTCTAGCCAGGTGGTCTTTATTATACATATATCCATAATAAAGTCACTTGGTTCTCTCTGTTGACCTTCACTCAAATGTTCTCCACCATCTGGTTCTTGGATTTCTTCATAGAAATTTTGGATATGGCTCATGGACCCAGGAAGCATCTTGAAGATTCTAAGGACAAACTACCTCATGTGTGAGTAGGGCTGCCATCTATGCAGAGGCTAACTAGGGTAGGGTAACAGGGACTTTACTCCAGAACGTTGAATTTAGAGGATGATGACAGCACTTGCAATCCTTCAATTGAGCTTATCACTCAGCAAGAATAATTTATATGAAATAGGAAACTGCCAGATGGCAGGCTAGGGTAATCACATCCCCCACCTCCTCTCTCAATTTAGGTCGTATTTCATGGCTCTTTCCCTGGGACAATGTGTGGTACTTATCCCATATGTAAAAAGTCCTACTTACAGTTGAGTTTCTGTGGGATTTGGATCCCAAAGAGTTGGTCCTGTTTTGTGAGTCTTAGAAAATCAGGGGACCCTGGATGGAGACTTGATTAGTTTTCATTTATTTTGAGTATAGATGAGTATACCAGGGACATAATCCAGGATAGGTAGAATCACAATGGAATTTATCCTTTGATGGCATTCATCCCTCTGCTCTGGTTGACTCAATGTGTGGCAGAGTACCAGTTTGGAGCTTTCCTGTTCTAATGAATAGGCAGCAGTGTCATAGAAGCCAGACAGGCTCTGACAACTAGCAAATCCAGGGACTACTGTAATAAATGTTTGTTGAATTTAATATTTGTCGTGGAATTTTAGACCTAATAGCTTGGTTTCAGTGAAGCATTTAACAAAGGCTCTCATTCTATTCTAGCAGACAAATGAGGATATCTTAGAATCAGAGATTTAGAGCTGAAGGTGACCTCAGAGGCTGTTGAAGGCGACCCTCTCATTTTACAGAAGAGGAAACTGAGACATTCAGAAAAAAGTGAAGCAACTTACCTTGGGTCACAAAGATAGAAAGTATCTAAGGAGGGATATGAAGGGAAGATCAAAGTATGGACATATGGATTGTGTGGACTTGTTGAACAATCTTAGGCAAGTTCCTTTAACTTATCTGCCTCAGTTTCCTCATCTATAAAATGAGAGATCATAATAGCACCTATCTCCCAGAGTCATTGTAAGGACCAAAATGAGCATAACACCTAGAACACAGTAGGCTCTTAGTAATAAGTGGTTGTTCCTTCCTTTCCCCTTCATGAATCCCTCCAGCAGTTTGGTAAAGACTAGCATCCCTTTCTCAGAATCATTTTATGATCTAAAGTCATAAATAAAATGCATAGTGTAGCAAAAGAAACCAATTCTATTGAAATGAGATAGTTATCTAATTAGATATCTTTAGACCTATCCATATATTCAGTTGTTCAGTCATTTTAGGCAAGTCCAACTCTTGGTGACCCCATTTGGAATTTTCTTGACAGAGATACTGGAATGGTTTGCCATTTCCTTCTCCAGCTCACTTGACATATAAGGAAACTGAGGCAAACAGAGTGATGTGACTTGCCCAAGATCACACAGCTAATAAGTATCTGGGACCAGATTTGAACTGAAGAAGAGTCTTCCTAACTCTAAATCCAGTATTCTATCCACTGTGCTAACTAACTGCCCAATATATCTATTTACACCTACCTGTACATATATAATAGATCCATATGTATATACACTAATATATGAAAAAAGTAGTTCAATGCTGCCCAAATAAATTGGCCATGGGGTCATATTGACACTTTGGCATCAACAGTCAAAAGATATATGTGTGTGCATATATATGTATGTGCAATACATATGTATATTGTATGTGCATACATGTTTATGAATACACCAAGGTCAGTCCCAGCTGCAATTTAGGAGAGCCAGAACTAGGGGGAGCTCACCACTACTCATCCCTCTGTAGGATTTAAATCAATGTCCAACACTACAAAAATTATATTTTATAAAGTTTATTAATAATCTCTTGAAGTAGAAGGAATAAAAAGGAAATAGAAATTAAAAAAAAAAACTAACCATCTAACAAAATGAAGACCACCTGGGCAATAGCCTCCTGGCTCTCACCTCAAGCCACCTTCACCAAACCCAATCCCAGGAAGAGAGAGAAGTGAGAGGCGGAGCTTCACCAAATTGATATCCTCCCTATGTCAGCAACTAACAAGAAGGAGCATGGGATGCTGGGAATTGGAGTTCTAGGGTACGGAAATTAATCACACTCCTCTCCTGCTCAGTGTAGTCACGGGAGGACTGCTTATCAACATGGACATATGCTTGCCACATCTTCAGGTGACATAAAAGGGACAGAGGACTTAGAGGACGACGATGGACGGCAAAAGACCTCGATAGACTCTGGGAAAACTCATTGTTGACGTGTCCAGTGAGACTGAATCAACCCGTAAAAGGAACTGAATTTAGACTAAGCTCTGCCTCATCATTATCTCGGCCAAGAGCCTCCTTTCAGAGGCTACCCAGTTCTCACCTGCTCCTTGTACTATTTGCCTTTATTTCTCAACTTCTTCCTATATCGCCGACATTTAGCCAGTGCCTAGCCTAGCACACAGTGGGCGTTTAATAAATGCAGCTGGCACTGCAGATTGACTCTCAGAGATTTTCCTATGTATGATAGCTATTCTGGGGGGGGTGGAGAGAGGGGGGATGGATGCAGGCTCCAGTTTCAGTCTGGATCTCCGGGATAAAAAGCTGTGATTGTCAGAGAGCTAGCCTGAATCTGCCTACCAGCAGATCACACTTCGCTATTCAGCTTTCCTATTTTAAAGCGACTTTGTGATGGAGCTGTGTGGAAACACGTCTTGAATTTTGCACATACCTCAGCTGCTTTTTTAAAAGGCTTCCATGACTAAATAATTTAAAACGTGTTGGGGGGGGGGGTGGGAGAAACCCCTCCCAAAGCCAGGCAATGACTGGGAGGGCTTCAGAACATGGGAGGGGAAAACGGTGCCTGATGGATTCCTGCCCCATAAATCCGAAATCTCGCTATTAGTTTTATTGCTTTCGTTAGCAAGAAAATAATGAAATAAAGGGATTTTGCTTTGTATTATGGAGCTAATAAATTTGATGGTAAAATTAAAGCTATACATCAAAACAGCCAAGGCAAGGGGGTGGGGGGGAGATCAGCAACTCTCTTTTTTACATAGATATGATCAATGGGAAAACATCAAAGGGAGCTTAGTTTATTGGCCTGTGAAAGCGGCACTGGGACAGCCTCAGGGGAGGCTTAATTCCAAAGGCTCAAAGCAGCATCAAAAACATTCGCAAGTTCAAAGATGATTATGAATGTTTAGGGTTCCTGGAACTGGCCTGTCCCAGGCAATGCAAAACCACAAGGACCAAGCTTAGGAGGGTTTGGTTTTTTAAAATCCTCACCTTCTGTTTTAGAACCCATTCTATAGGTTCTGAGAAAGAAGAACGTTTAAGGGATTCACAATTAGAGTTAGGTGACTTGTCCAGGGTCACACAGCTAGGAAGTGTCCGAGGCCAAATTTGAATCCAGGGCATCCCGACTCTACACTGAGCCATCTAGCTGCCCCCAAGCTTAGACACAAAAGTCAAGTGCCTCCTAATCTTGTTTTCCCACACTAGTGTTGTTGGCACATTTTCCCCCTCCAGAAGCAAGACCAACATATGATGTTCTCAATTATATCATGGCTAATTCTTATAGAGTGCTTTAAGGGTTGCAAAGTGCTTTACAGGTATCATCTGATTTGATCCTCACAACAGCCCTGAGAGGTAGATACTTTTATTATCATCCCTGTTTTACAGATGAGGAAACTGAGGCTAGTGGGGGTAAAATGGCATGCCAAAGGTCACAAAGCTGGTAAGTGTCTTAGGTGAGATTCGAACTCAGGGTTTCCTGACTCCAGGTCCAGAACTGCATTCACTACAACACTTATCTGTCGGAAATGAATTGACATGAAGAGGATGGTTTCCTTTACAGAATAAAATGACTGTATAGAATTGACCTGAATGCTTAAATTTGCAAAACAAAAAAGCAGTTTTGCTCCCCCAGATTTCAAGATGATTCCCGATGCAAATTTTGTCGATTTACATTAGAGGAACTGACATTGTTTATCTTGGAGAGAAATTTTTAAAGAAAAACTTGGAACCAACGTTTGCTTTGTCTCTAGCTTTCTAAGAGCTGCCATTGTGTGACAAAGGCGGGGTCTTAGGTTTAGAACTTGGAAAAGACCTTTAGAAACCCTCTAGTCTACACTTACCCTCACCCACTATACAGGTGAGGAAGCTGAGGTCTAGGAGAGGGAAATTACTTAATCAAGGCCACTTGGGCAATAAACGTCAAAGTCTAGTCAACAGACACCTATTAAGTACCCACCAGTGCTGGGCTTGGTGCTAAGCATACAAAGATACAAAGAAAGTGTCTTTGGTCCCCGAGGAGTTTACACTTTAATGGGATTGACAATAGCCAAAGTATTAAGTACAAATGAGATGGAGTGGTCCAGAGGGAATCTCCCTGCAGGGAAAGCACTGCCATTAAGAGAGGACCAAGGAAGGGTTCTTGGAGAAGATGAGATTTTAGCTGGTACTTAAAGGAAGCAGGGGAAGGGGGCCCATGACACACAAGAGATGTTATAGAAACTGCTTTTCTGAGATTTCTGTTCAGGCTCAAACAATAATAATGGACATTTGTAGATCCCTTTTATCTTGTATTTTATTTAAACCTCACAATAATATGGTGAAATAGAGGGTTGGTTGGATCTGGATTCAAGAAGACTAGAGTTCAAATTTGACCTCAGATCTTTCCTAGCTGTGTGACCCAGGGCAAGTCCTCTCTCAGCCTCACTTTTCTCACTTGAAAATTGAGATAATAATAGCATCTACCAAACTCGAACCCAGGATTATTATAAGAATAGAATAAGATGGGGGCAGCTGGGTAGCTCAGTGGATTGAGAGCCAGGCCTAGAGACTGGAGGTCCTGGGTTCAAATCCGGCCTCAGACACTTCCCAGCTGGGTGACCCTGGGCAAGTCACTTAACCCCCATTGCCCACCCTTACCACTCTTCCACCTAGGAGCCAATACACAGAAGTTAAGGGTTTAAAAAAAAAAAGAATAGAATAAGATAATATTTGCGAAGCTCTTTCCAAACCTTACATGCTATACAAATACTAGCTATTATTATTGTTATTATTATACACATAATATGCCAAAAGTTTTAGTTTGGGGGTGGAACACAGATAAATTTTATACTGGAGAAGCAGAAGGGTAGAAAGAGCAAAGTATTTACAAAGAAGAGATCAACTTAGATGGCTGCTTGGTCATGGACTCCATAAATCCTTTTTTTAAAAATTATTTTAAATTTATTTATTTGTTTGTTACATTAAAATTACCAGAGAGATGCCTCAAGCTTTTGGGATAAGAATTCACTATTTGGTAAAAATTATTGGGAAAACTGGAAAGCAGTCTGGCAGAATCTAGAAGAAGACCAATATTCATAAATTCCTAGATCCTTAGTTTTCTCCTCTATAAAAGAGGGATAGTAATACTCGTATTACCAAAATGACAGAGTTATAAGTAAACTGAGTCATAAAGGGGGAGGTTCATTGACTTGAATATGTTATGCAAAGGTGAGTTATCAATTATTTTTATTATCATCAGCTGTCATAATCCCAAACAGATCTTTTTAATAGGGGTTCAGAGAGAAAAGGTCCTGAGACAAGTCACTGTGCAGCTATTGTTATTTAAATCTTATTTTCTGTGGACTATATTGCACTACTTTTTGTAGTTGAATCAAAGTATTAGGATGTAAGGACACTCTATAGAAGTTCACTGAAAGCATCCCTTTTTAAAGAAGGTTATTTTTATTATCACATAAAACCCATTTTCATATTGGTTATTGTTGAAAGAGCACTCTCATACAAAACCAAAACACCCAAATAAAACCATAAATACACTAAGTGAAAGAGAGCATGCATTGCACCAGAAGCATCTTTGGCCCAACTCCAGGTGTGGAGAGGAAAACAAAAATGTTACGCACCTCATTCATTCATTTTTTCCCACGTGGATTTGATCTCCTTTGCTAAAACTCTATATTTCGAAAGCTTTTCATTCCAAGTAGTTTAGAGACTGTGTATCTTTGGCAGGGCCCATTTAAAAGATTGTTCTTAGCAATTTGGAATTGGACCTAAAAAAACAACAATTTCTGCATGTTCCCTGCCCCAGTGATACCATGACTAGCTTTGACCTCCCTAGAGGTCAGAGAAAGAGGGAAAGGACTCATAAGCACAAAAATATTCCATCTCCTCTCTTTGTGGTAGCCCAGCGCTGGAAACAAAGTGAATGCACATCAGTGAGAGGATGGCTAAAAAACTGTGGCATGGATGTAAGGGGATGTTCTTGTGCCATAGGGATGACAAAAGCTACGGATTCAGAGCAATCTGTATGAACTGATGCTGAATAAGATGACCAGAATAAGGAAAACAATTTGTCCAAAGACTACAAAGTAGTAAAATCAAATGACTGTTGAAGATCTGATATATCTGATCAATGCAATAAACAAACAGGACTCTACAGGACCTCTGATGACTCAGCCATCCCAGCTTTTGGCAGAGCTATGAGGGGCTTGAGGTGTGGGAAAAGGAACAGACGTTTTCAGACAGCTGATACACAGATCTACTTTGCTCAACTGTACTCGTTTATTACAAGAGAGGGCTTTAATTTTTTTTTTTGAGGGGAGATCAGGGAAGGTAAGTTATTGGGGAAGGGAAGGAGGAATAGCCATAGTGAAACAAAACAAAATACACAGCGAACAGGAGGAGGTTCAGAAGAGGACACAGACAAGGAGAGTTATTGAAATTACCACAACAAATTTAATACAAATTTTAAAAAGAAACCATGTCAGTAAAGCAGAGATTTGTGGAATCATATAACCTTCTTTTTCTGTCCTTTATATAAAGAAAGTTCATATTTGTCTGCATTTCTCAAGTTCATATAACAACCTTAAAAAATGTAAAAACCAAAACATCAATCTTAAGTTTCTATGGATCAATGGATGCTATTTTCAGTTGGTTTGGGGCAACAGTTCAATCTTTGATAATAGGCTGGTTCCAGCACAGAGTTTTGGGAGAAATTTCAAAGATATTTGGAGTTCAAATACGGGAATTTGCTATTTGTGAGTCCTCAAAAGATCATTATCTTATGAAACATTCAGCTCCAGAAAGAGAAGTGATTGTGTCCTTTCTCTTTCTTTCTTTTTTTTTTTTTTTTCTCAAAGAATATAGCTACACAGGGGCAACTGGGTAACTCAGTGGATTGAGAGTCAGGCCTAGAGACGGGAGGTCCTGGGTTCAAATCCAGCCTCAGATACTTCCCAGCTGTGTGACCCTGGACAAGTCACTTGACCCCATCACCTTACCACTCTTCCACCAAGGAGCCAATACACAGAAGTTAAGGGTTTAAAAAAAAAAAAAGAATATAGCTACTGCAGGAATTTATTTTGCGTGTCTATACCTATTTGTAATGGTTTTTATTTTCCCTAACACCTCAATGGGTAGAAAAAGAAAGAGAATTTGACAAAAAAGTTTTTTTTTAATTTTTAGATTATTTTAATTTCTTAAAATGTTTTACTAATTACATGTAATAACAAATTTCCACTCAAGTTTTCCTAAGTAATATGATCAAACTTAATTCCTTCCTTCCCTTATCTTCCTCCTCCAGGTGCTGGCAGGCAATTCAATCTGGGTTATACATGTATTATCATGCAAAACATTTCCATATTGTGTGTTTTTGTAAGTGAGTAATCTTATAAAACCAAAACCCCAAAACATAAGCCAAAATAAACAATGGAAAAATCATATGCTTTCATCTGCATCCTGACTCCAATGTTCTCAGAAAGAGAATTTGGAACTATAAATAAAATAAAATTGAATTTAAAAAATATCAAGACCTTATTATTGCTGTGATTGTTGTTGTCAAGAGTATAGGTTTCCATAATCATGTGCAAATAAAGAAATCCTCAGTTTAGATGGAATTGATAGTCAGGTATCAGAATCAGGTTTCCCTTATAATGTCCAGTGTTTGGATTTTTTAAATGTCTGAGATGAACTTGCCAACTGAAAAGCACAGAAAGAAATCTGGGATCTCAAATGAAAATGATTCTGGAAGAGGGCAGCTTCCTTTTATGAGCGAATAGAAGTGAGATGTTACCCATAAATGGATGATTAAATGAAAAAGCAGAAAACTTAATGGAATATTCAGCCCAATGGGACAATGTAAAAGCTGGCAAAGGACCTGGGACTTTATGCGATGGAATATAGATGTGGAAAATTTGTTCTAAGTATGGGCATCTATGGGTGTGATTCCTAGCAAATGCTCAAGATTCTGAGAGATCCAAGTCTTAGTTAGACAATCCCAGGGTCTTAGAACTGGTATTTGCTTTCAGCTAGTGTAAAGAAGCCTGACCTCCATATGTACCCTTCATCTAAGGCAAGACAGAGCTAGGGAATATGTGATTTGGAAAGGGATGTCAGTTATTTTTTATTCTCATCTTTTCCTCCTTTTCCTAGGCTAGCACAAGAAACATGTACCTGGAAAAATACTAAGAATTCTGTTAGCCTGGCCTTGATAAGCTATAATTGGCCAAAGTAGTAGATGACCCCGTGGTAATAGATTTAAAAAAAAATTATGGTCAGAAAACCAATAATTGGACATTTCTGCTTGAGACTGAGGTGCCCACCCAAGTCAAAAAGAAGCCCTTTTATGGGAGCCTATAAAAAGAATTTTAGAAATAAAACTTGGGTTTTTAGAATAGAGAAATATATCTATCCCCGCTACCCTTTCTATGACAAAGAACAGTGCAGAGTCAATGTCCTTATTCCTTGTGTACATGCCACAATTTTTTCTCTTGCCATTTTTAACAGATCACCTATTCTTTAAGCATAGAAGAAAACTAGGACATGCCTGGGAAGAGGCACTTTGTCCATAGTAAGAACTCAGTAACTGCTGAATTTAATTTTTACCAATTGAGGACTTACATGATCATGTCTAACTCAATTTCTGATCTGTCATATATTATTAAAATAATTATTAAAACACATCCACAGACCTACATGAGGATTTGGGAGGGGGGGAATATAAAAACCAGAGTTAGAAAATGATAGACAGTTGCCGCAAGTTCAGAACTATCCCCTAAATAATCCACTAACCAGTATATTTATGCATTCTCCAAATAATTTTCACACATTTATTGATTGTCCTATCATCCTGTTGTCTTGTGTTGTGATAATTCTAGACCAGGTTATTTTTATATCTCATTCTTGCATTTCTTCATAAATATGTAAGTATCCAGAAAGAATCCAACATGCTAACAGAATGCACAATGAATTCTATTGGAAAATTGTGGACTTACCCAATAAATCTCCATCATTTGGAGTTCTACATTTCAATAATTAAAATAATTCTCTTTAGCCCAGTAGTTCCCAAACTTTTTTGGCCTGCCGCCCCCTTTCCAGAAAAAATATTACTTAGCCACCTGGAAATTAAATTTTTTTTAAATTTTAATAGCAATTAATAGGAAAGATAAATGCACCTGTGGCCATCACCGCTTCCCTGGATCGGTGCAGCCCCCACCAGGGGGCAGTGGCGCCCACTTTGGGAATCACTGCTTTAGTCTAAAACTATGATAATTTAGTCTACAGATTAGCTAGTGGATCTTTTAATAGACTCGTTTCCTTAATAGGGGTAACTACACAAATGACTAAAAGTGAATTTAAAGATAGTACCAGTTTAAAACTCTTAAAATGTTCCAGTTTCACTGAATTCTCTAAGCTTGCTGAATTCAAAGAAGAAATCCCTTGTGTATTTCCAGCTGTCTCACCATAATCTGATGATCAACTGAATGGGTCAATCAATCAAAGCAATTGCCTGGAGCTCGAGAACTGAACAAACTTCTCCGCCTTTATCCGGTGAAAATATATCTATTGAATCAAGCAGAGGTCTGAAGTAGGAGTGAGCAAGGCTCCATCGGTGTAGAAGAGCAGTGCAGTCAAATCTCTAAAAAGGAATTGCTTGGCTGGAGAAAAGAAGGCCAGATGGTTTTTGTCTTCCTCCCACCCGGTCCATCCCAGCCAGAGGCTAGGCCAGAGGAAGACCTTGTGAACTCTGGAGGGTAAGATGATATGAACTTTTCAATAGCATCTGAGTGATATCCCCAGCAGCTGATGAGGATAATCATTATATTGGGAGCTGAAGACAAGCTTAACACGCTGGGGAAAGGCAGCTTCAAGACTCTAAAAGGAGCCTAGCAGATCTCCACAGGGCTTAGGGAGAACTTCAGGAGTAGCCCACCAATGTGAGGAACAGACTTCCAAAAACCAGGGGCCATGGGGTAACCTTTGGCTCCAAGGGCTCACTAAGCTGGAGCCCACTTCTCCCTGGACACCATATGTAGTTGAAGGAAACTCTTTTTGTGGATTCTGAAGGAGATATTTTGTCTCAACCATTCTTCCTATATCCTTTTAGTAAATTCCCCTTTCTGAAAACTAATTAAGCCTGACTGACTAATTGATATCAACCGGCAGTCATTGAGAAAGCATACTGATGGGGGCTCATGAGATGTCGGATTAGAGAAATTAACTTTCGGTCCTTCTAAATTACCCCTAGCACATGAAGAAGAGTTGGCATCATAGACACCCTTCTGAAATTCAATCTGGAAATGTTTGTAATATAAAAGCAAAACATATCAATAGGGGGCAGCTGGGTAGCTCAGTGGAGTGAGAGTCAGGCCTAGAGACTGGAGGTCCTGGGTTCAAACCCGGCCTCAGCCACTTCCCAGCTGTGTAACCCTGGGCAAGTCACTTGACCCCCATTGCCCACCCTTACCAATCTTCCACCTATGAGAAAATACACCGAAGTACAAGGGTTTAAAAAAAAACATATCAATAAAAGTTTCAACAAGTAGATTGGTTTGAATAAGGCTTTAGTCAATTGGAAAGGATCATGGCTTTGAATAATATCAAGTCATGCCATGCACACAGTGTGTGTGTGTATGTATGTATGTGTGTGTGTGTGTGTATCTAATTAGGAGAAAGTCAAGTGAAAGACATATCCTAATTCAGGTACTGAAGATTCTAGGCTGTAGAAAGGGAATTAAACTTGGGGATAAAAGAATAGTTCCTTTTTTCCTTCTTCTTCTTTATTGGTCATGTTACTGAGGAGATCAGACTAACCAAAGACAAAGCATACAACTGAAGATACCTATATACAAAGGGCAAACAGAAGGTCTCTTGGAGAAAGAACTGTGGGAGCAGAAACACAGAAGAAAAAACAACTGCTTGATCACAAGGGTCAATGGGGATAGGATTGGGGATGTAGACTCTAAATGATCACCCCAGTGCAAATATTAATAGTATGGAAATAGGTCTTGATCAATGACACATGTAAAACCCAGTGGAATTGCATGTTGGCTATGGGAGGGGGTGGGAGGAGGGGAGGGAAAGAACATGAATCATGTAACCATGGAAAATATTCTTAATTAAATAAATAAATAGGTCTTTTGGCAGAAAAGGCTCTAGAGCAGTGATGATGAACCTTTCAGAGGGACAGGTAATGTGAGAAATGTCCTTAGACGGGGGTGGGGATGGGTGGGGAGGGGGGGGAAGCAGCCTGGTCCCACATCCCTCTGGCTTTCTAGTAACAAACTCTGGAGAATTCTGTTCTGGGGCAACAGCATGTGTGCCCACAGAGAGGGCTCTGAGTGCCCCACCTCTAGCACATGTGCCAGAGGTTCACCACCACAGCACTAGAGTATTCAGAGATAGAATTAAGTTATGCCCATATGAACTTTGAAAGGTTGAAAGACTTGGAGATCTCATTGGCACAGATAATATTATCTACCTATGCTAGTAAGGTCCTCATAGTAGAAGTGGCTGTGACTTTGGGAACTAAGAGAAACACCAAGGTCCAATATAGGAAAGAAAGGAAGCTTCAGGATCATTTAAAGGCACCGGTGCTCAGAGCCCAACAGTTACATTTAAAGGAAACTTTATAAAAAATCCTTTAAGGAAGAAAAAGACTTTTAGTAACTTTGATCCATGAGTTACTCCACCAATCAGTTTCCCTAAGCAAGCGGATCACTACTATTTTCCTAGAAGTTTGGACATATATACTCCCTAGGAATCATATGTGTACAAACAGAGAAGATGCTCCTGGTTTGAAGCTATTTTTTTCTGTAACAACTTTTCTTGCTATACCTGATTAGTAAATATCCTTTCTAAAAGCTAGTTAGGTTTGGCTGATAATCAAAGAGAAACATGCCAGTGGGGGCTTTTGAAAGACAGAACCAGAAATCCTAGAAATCTTCAAGGTGTCTCCTTGAACCATGAGAGAGTACTAGCATCAGTATCTGGAGACTGTAAAAGCGAGGCATCAGGGATGTTAATTATTATTAAAATATAACCTAAACGGTTTGTGGGTCCACACTGGGTTGAAGGAGAGACAGGACCAACCAGGATAGGGAGACACAGGAATGGCAGTTGGCCCAACGGTCACCCAGCTCACCCTAGGCCAGGTCTATAGAACCAGCAGGCAAGGTAAAAGTTTATATATTTTATTTGAGGGAAATTAAATAAAGGATGGGATAGGGGATTTCTACACTTGAAACCTAAGGGGCAAATCACAGGGGGCAGGGAAGGACTTAACTACACTATTCTAATTGACCTAAGCCAGGCAGGGCCCAAAGGAGCAGTACTGAAGTCACAGGGAAGGCTCCCTCAAACCTGGTTCCAGCCAGGTTTGGTCAGCACAGCTAAAGGGCCTGAGGGTGGCTTTGAGGGTCTCATGGTAATCCAAGGATGACCACAGGATGCCAAGAGCCAAGGTGGTCCAAGGTACCTACTAGGGATAGTGAGCTCGAAATGCTGTCCACCAGATCTCAAACCACTTCCCCACTTGGTGCTGCTCTGCAGGTCTTGTCCACTTGCTGAAAGCCTCCACCTCTCAGGATCCCAGGGAATCTGGATACAGTTTTTCCCTAACTTTGAGATCTCCCAGGGTTAGCAACAGTTATGTCCAACCACTAATGGAGTCTCTCTCAGAGCACAAGCAACTTCCTGCTCCTTCATTCCATCTTGGAATCCTCCAGCCCTTCCTACTAGGTCCAACACTATTACTAAATTAATTGCTAAATAAACCCTCACAACAAGACCCAGCCTTCCAATATAAGTGAGAGCTGGGGAATATGAGTACAATTTTTGGACTTGATGTGAAAAATACAAGAAAATGTTATCTTGTTGAATATGTGTCCAGTGCATAGCTGTGAACCTCCCAAGACTTGTTAACCCTCATGACTAATACCAACTTGTATATTAAAAAAATTTAAGGTCCTTCTGTGCTTACAACTAAGAATATAGTTTAGATAAGCCACAGTCTCCTTCCTCAGGGTATAGGAAGGCTTCCATAGGCTATAGGAAGACAATACCCAAATATAGATAGCTATTACAAGAAGATCAATAAAAGGTCCAAATAATTCCCAAGAGGTGACATCTGAAAAGAAAGCCAGTAATAAATCAACCAATGAATCAACCAACACATATTTGCTACAATACAGAAACTCTACTAGGTGCTAGGATAATAAAATTCAAAACTAAAAACCAAAAAAAATGCAAGACAGTGCATATCGTTGAAAATCCAAAATTATCTTGGGGAGAAGGTAAAATGTATTTTCAGACAAGTAAGGAAAGATGCATCCAAAGCAGAGTGATTTGGGAGAGGGGTACCACTAATAACTCAGAGAAAGAGGCCAGAGGTTTCTAAAGAATTTGAGGCATTAATCCAGGGAGACAAACTCAACCTTGTAAACATCAAAGAGACATGGTAGGACGGACTCATGCCTAGAATGAGGTTGTGAAATAATATATTTATCCTAAAGGAAGAGCCTATGGGAAGGGCTGGATTACTAAAAATAATAATTTGAAAATTGCATTTGTGCAGAACTTAAAGCTATGCAATTTGTTTTTCTTACTCTGTGAGGTCTATAGTCAAAATATTTGTACCACCTTGGATACCTCAAGTGAGAGTCCAAGAATAGATATCTCAGGTTCGAGGAACTCTTTGGGTCCATATCCATTGAAAACCATAGCTCACAAGCCCCCACTGATGGGTTTCCTTTAGTCTAGTAAGAAAGAGGACATAATTAGGTCAAAGGAAAGGCATCAAATTTAATAGTATAAGAAAAATAGCAATGGGATATGTCCCCAAACTTTGGGCACATTCACCCACAAATATAAATATCAGTAGTATGTGGAATGATAATTCACATTTCTGAGATTTATAGACTCAGTCTCAGACTCAAGACTGAGTCTCTCTAAGTCTTCTCATGTCAGAGCTTTTCCAATAGAGATAGTTTATAATCTCCCCTGTTGTTATCCCTCTCCTCTCCAACAAGAATGGAGACTCTCCAGATTCAGAGTTCCAGAGACCATGACATCTTATCTCAAGTGAGTTCATCAATTACTCAGTTTTAGGATTCCATCCTAGAATAAACTGTCCTGATTGATGAGTGTCAGTAAAAACCCACCTCAATCCACTATATCTCTCCAGTCCCAGAACATTTTTTTCTTTTGAAAGGATTTATAAGATGATAATAGTAATTTTACTGATAATTTGTTTTTTTACATCATCAAAATTTCTTCCAATATCCCTTTCTTCTCCCTTCACAAAAAGCCATCCCATATAGCAATATTTTAAAGAAAAGAAAGAGAAAAAAAATTAGTAAAACTAATCACTGCATTGGAAAAGTCGATAATATCCCCATGAATCTCGAACCTCTGCAAAGGAGTGGAGTAGGAATATCTTTTCTTTTCTCACCGGGGCCATACATTTTTTTTTTTAATTGTCTGTACCTTCTGTCTTAGTGTCAATTCTAGTGGTAAGGATTGGACAACTGGGGTTAAGTGACTAGTTGAGGGTCAAATAGCTAGGAAGTATCTGAGGTCAGATTTGAACCCAGGTCCTCCTAAGTCCAGGCTTGGCACTCCATCTACTATATGATCTGCCACACTTGCTCTTCATGACATTATAATGTTCACTTTTAATCACTTTGTGGCTGTTTTTTCCATTTATGTTGTTATAGTCATTATGTCTGTTGTTTCATGACTTTGCTGACTTCACTCGCTATCAAATTATACAAATTTTTCCATGCTGCTTTGAATTCATCATATTCATCAACAATATCCCATTATAATTATGTACCACAATTTGTTTAGTCATTCCTAATCAATGGCCACGTACTTTGTTTCCTATTCTTTGCTATCACAGAAAGTGCTGCTATAAATATTTGGGCATATATAGGAACTTTCTTCTTATCAATAACCTCCTTTGATCTTGTATTAGAATCCCTAGGTCAAAGAGTATGAACATTTTAATCACTTTGTTTGCATAATTTCAAATTGCTTTCCAAAATGACCATACTAACTCACAGCTCCACCAACAATGTACCAGTGTGCTTCTGTTCTCTTAGCCCACCAACATTAACTATTACCATCTTTTCTTATCTTTGCCAATTCTTAGGGTTTGGGATAAAACTTCAGGGCTGTTCTGATTTGCCTTTTTCTTATTTTCAGTGATTCAGAACATCCTTTTATGTGGTAATTAACACTTTGCAATTCTTCTTTTGAAAATTATTTGTTCATATCCTCTGACCACTTACTATCATGAGAATGACTTTTGTGTGTATGTGTTTGTGCATATATATGTCCATATAAGTTGGTAACATATGTTAGTTATTTTTATAGCTTAGATGACAAACTTTTATATGATAAATTTGATACAAAATATTTTCCCTACATTGTTCAACTGATTCCTCTTTTCCTAGAAACATTCATTTTGTCTATTTTTCCAGTTTCGTGTGATCATCTTATGTAATTGCAGTCTATCCCTTGTTTGGTTAGGGATGCATCTCCTAATCAAAGTTGCAAAAAGTTTGATCCACTTCTCTGAACCACTTTTAGGATATAATTTTTATATATTAAGATCTTTTATTCATCTAGAATGTGTTGTAAAGTAATAGAGGGTGTTTGTCAAAGCCTAGTTTGGGACAGACGGTTTTCTCATCAGATTTTGTCAAATGTATACATATATATATATTCCTAGTTTATCTAACATGGAGTTATTGGCTTCCCCCTGTTTCTGATTCTCTCTTGTCTAGTCTGTTCCACACACAAGTTTTAATTGTTTAAAACTTCACTTAAAGTTTTGAGACACCATATATATATATATATACACATATATATATATATATATATATATATACACACAAACACACACATGTGTGTGTTTGTATATGTGCGACTCAGAAAGCAGAGACTCCTTTTCCTTGATGAGACTCCAGCTTTGCAGATTGGGTTCCATTCTGGGGGAATCAAAGCTGTTCTTACGGGGGCAGCTGGTTAGCTCAGTAGATTGAGAGTCAGGCCTAGAGACGGGAGGTCCTGGGTTCAAATCGGGCCTCAGACACTTCCCAGCTGTGTGACCCTGGGCAAGTCACTTGACCCCCATTGCCCACCCTTACCACTCTTCC